>NC_042965.1:48423308-48538308 GCF_901001165.1 Salmo trutta
CTCTCGGCTCACAGAGTTATGGTGGCCAGACAGTGGAGTAGATGGAAAAGTTGACTACTGTACTCAGCTGGAAGATCACAGTTTTGGATTAGAGGAGAAAAGAAAGGGATCACTGTTTCACACATTGCTGTTGGTGACAAAAACGCTCGGCTTTCACGTCAGTTTAATTCAGGGGAACATGTTCCCACCCTGTGATTTGGAAGTCTTTGAAAGAATATGGTGCTGTATAACACTGTAATGCCACTTCCTGCCATGGTGCCCTTGAGCAAGGCAATTGACCCCTAAAAACTACTCCAGGGGTGCCTGTGACTGTGATTGACCCTGGCTTCCAACAACTATGTCTCTCTATCCTCCCCCATCCCTCTCCCTCCATCCCTCTCCCTCTATCCTTCTCCCCCATCCCTCTCCCTCCATCCCTCTCCATCTATCCTTCTCCCTCATCCCTCTCCCTCCATCCCTCTCCCTCTATCCTTCTCCCCCCATCCTTCTCCCCCCATCCTTCCCCCTCCATCATTCTCCCTCCATCATTCTCCCTCCATCATTCTCCCTCCATCCTTCCCCGTCCATCATTCTCCCCCATCCCTCTCCCTCTATCCCTCTCCCTCCATCCCTCCCTCTCCCTCCATCCCTCTCCTTCCATCCCTCTCCCTCTATCTCTCCCTCCATCCCTCTCCCTCCATCTCTCCCTCCATCCTTCTCCCTCCAATCCTCTTCCCCTCCATCTTTCTCCCTCCATCCCTCCTTCTCCCTCCATCTTTCTCCCTCCATCCATCCCTCCCTCTCCCTCCATCTTTCTCCCTCCATCCCTCCCTCTCCCTCCATCTTTCTCCCTCCATCCCTCCCTCTCCCTCCATCTCTCCCTCCATCTTTCTCCCTCATCCCTCTCCCTCCATCTCTGTCTCCATCCCTCTCCCTCTATCCTTCTCCCTCCATCACTCTCCCTTCATCCCTCTCCCTCCATCCCTCTCCCTCCATCTTTCTCCCTCATCCCTCTCCATCCATCCCTCTCCCTCCCTCCATCCCTCTCCCTCCATCTTTCTTCCTCCATCTCTCCCTCCACCCCTCTCCCTCCATCCCTCCCTCATCACTCTCCCTCCATCTTTCTCCCTCTATCCCTCTCCCTCATCCCTCTCCATCTTTCTCCCTCCATCCCTCTCTCTCCATCTTTCTCCCTCCATCCCTCTCCCTCCACCCCCTGTCCCTCCATCATTCTACCTCCATCCCTCTCCCTCCATCCTTCTCCCTCCAAGCCCCCTCTCCCTCCATCCCTCTCCCTCCATCCTTCTCCCTCCAAGCCCCCTCTCCCTCCATCCCTCTCCCTCCAAGCCCCCTCTCCCTCCATCCCTCTCCCTCCAAGCCCCCTCTCCCTCCATCCCTCTCCCTCCAAGCCCCCTGTCTCCATCCTTCTCCCTCCATCCTTCTCCCTCCAAGCCCCCTGTCCCTCCAAGCCCCCTCTCCCTCCATCCCTCTCCCTCCATCCTTCTCCCTCCAAGCCCCCTGTCCCTCCAAGCCTCCTCTCCCTCCATCCCTCTCCCTCCATCCTTCTCCCTCCAAGCACCCTCTCCCTCCATCCCTCTCCTTCCAAGCCCCCTCTCCCTCCATCCCTCTCCCTCCAAGCCCCCTCTCCCTCCATCCCTCTCCCTCCAAGCCCTCTGTCTCCATCCCTCTCCCTCCAAGCCCCCTCTCCCTCCATCCCTCAACTTCCATCCCTCTCCCTCCAAGCCCCCTCTCCCTCCATCCCTCTCCCTCCAAGCCCCCTGTCTCCATTCCTCTCCCTCCATCCCTCTCCCTCCATCCCTCTCCCTCCATCCCTCTCCCTCCATCCCCTCTCCCTCCAAGCCCCTTCTCCCTCCCTCCCTCCCTCCCTCCCTCCAAGCCCCCTCTCCCTCCATCCCTCTCCCTCCAAGCCCCCTCTCCCTCCATCCCCTCTCCCTCCAAGCCCCCTCTCCCTCCAAGCCCCTTCTCCCTCCCTCCCTCCCGCCCGCCCTCCCTCCCTCCCTCTCCCTCCCTCCCTCCCTCCCTCCATCCCTCTCCCTCCAAGCCCTCTGTCTCCATCCCTCTCCCTCCAAGCCCCCTCTCCCTCCATCCCTCAACTTCCATCCCTCTCCCTCCAAGCCCCCTCTCCCTCCATCCCTCTCCCTCCAAGCCCCCTGTCTCCATTCCTCTCCCTCCATCCCTCTCCCTCCATCCCTCTCCCTCCATCCCCTCTCCCTCCAAGCCCCCTCTCCCTCCAAGCCCCTTCTCCCTCCCTCCCTCCCGCCCGCCCTCCCTCCCTCCCTCCCTCCCTCCCTCCCTCCCTCTCCCTCCCTCCCTCCCTCCCTCCCTCCCTCCCTCCCTCCATCCCTCTCCCTCCAAGCCCTCTGTCTCCATCCCTCCAAGCCCCCTCTCCCTCCATCCCTCAACTTCCATCCCTCTCCCTCCAAGCCCCCTCTCCCTCCATCCCTCTCCCTCCAAGCCCCCTGTCTCCATTCCTCTCCCTCCATCCCTCTCCCTCCATCCCTCTCCCTCCATCCCTCTCCCTCCAAGCCCCTTCTCCCTCCCTCCCTCCCTCCCTCCCTCCCTCCCTCCAAGCCCCCTCTCCCTCCATCCCTCTCCCTCCAAGCCCCCTGTCTCCATTCCTCTCCCTCCATCCCTCTCCCTCCATCTCTCCCTCCATCTTTCTCCCTCATCCCTCTCCCTCCATCTCTGTCTCCATCCCTCTCCCTCTATCCTTCTCCCTCCATCACTCTCCCTTCATCCCTCTCCCTCCATCCCTCTCCCTCCATCTTTCTCCCTCATCCCTCTCCATCCATCCCTCTCCCTCCCTCCATCCCTCTCCCTCCATCTTTCTTCCTCCATCTCTCCCTCCACCCCTCTCCCTCCATCCCTCCCTCATCACTCTCCCTCCATCTTTCTCCCTCTATCCCTCTCCCTCATCCCTCTCCATCTTTCTCCCTCCATCCCTCTCTCTCCATCTTTCTCCCTCCATCCCTCTCCCTCCACCCCCTGTCCCTCCATCATTCTACCTCCATCCCTCTCCCTCCATCCTTCTCCCTCCAAGCCCCCTCTCCCTCCATCCCTCTCCCTCCATCCTTCTCCCTCCAAGCCCCCTCTCCCTCCATCCCTCTCCCTCCAAGCCCCCTCTCCCTCCATCCCTCTCCCTCCAAGCCCCCTCTCCCTCCATCCCTCTCCCTCCAAGCCCCCTGTCTCCATCCTTCTCCCTCCATCCTTCTCCCTCCAAGCCCCCTGTCCCTCCAAGCCCCCTCTCCCTCCATCCCTCTCCCTCCATCCTTCTCCCTCCAAGCCCCCTGTCCCTCCAAGCCTCCTCTCCCTCCATCCCTCTCCCTCCATCCTTCTCCCTCCAAGCACCCTCTCCCTCCATCCCTCTCCTTCCAAGCCCCCTCTCCCTCCATCCCTCTCCCTCCAAGCCCCCTCTCCCTCCATCCCTCTCCCTCCAAGCCCTCTGTCTCCATCCCTCTCCCTCCAAGCCCCCTCTCCCTCCATCCCTCAACTTCCATCCCTCTCCCTCCAAGCCCCCTCTCCCTCCATCCCTCTCCCTCCAAGCCCCCTGTCTCCATTCCTCTCCCTCCATCCCTCTCCCTCCATCCCTCTCCCTCCATCCCTCTCCCTCCATCCCCTCTCCCTCCAAGCCCCTTCTCCCTCCCTCCCTCCCTCCCTCCCTCCAAGCCCCCTCTCCCTCCATCCCTCTCCCTCCAAGCCCCCTGTCTCCATTCCTCTCCCTCCATCCCTCTCCCTCCATCCCTCTCCCTCCAAGCCCCCTCTCCCTCCATCCCCTCTCCCTCCAAGCCCCCTCTCCCTCCAAGCCCCTTCTCCCTCCCTCCCTCCCGCCCGCCCTCCCTCCCTCCCTCCCTCCCTCCCTCTCCCTCCCTCCCTCCCTCCCTCCCTCCCTCCCTCCCTCCCTCCATCCCTCTCCCTCCAAGCCCTCTGTCTCCATCCCTCCAAGCCCCCTCTCCCTCCATCCCTCAACTTCCATCCCTCTCCCTCCAAGCCCCCTCTCCCTCCATCCCTCTCCCTCCAAGCCCCCTGTCTCCATTCCTCTCCCTCCATCCCTCTCCCTCCATCCCTCTCCCTCCATCCCTCTCCCTCCAAGCCCCTTCTCCCTCCCTCCCTCCCTCCCTCCCTCCCTCCCTCCAAGCCCCCTCTCCCTCCATCCCTCTCCCTCCAAGCCCCCTGTCTCCATCCCTCTCCCTCCATCCCTCTCCCTCCATCCCTCTCCCTCCATCCCCGCTCCCTCCAAGCCCCCTCTCCCTCCAAGCCCCCTCTCCCTCCAAGCCCCTTCTCCCTCCCTCCCTCCCGCCCGCCCTCCCTCCCTCCCTCCCTCCAAGCCCCCTCTCCCTCCCTCCCTCCCACTCCCTCCCTCCCTCCCTCCCTCCCTCCAAGCCCCCTCTCCCTCCCTCCCTCCCGCCCTCCCTCCCTCCCTCCCTCCAAGCCCCCTCTCCCTCCCTCCCTCCCACTCCCTCCCTCCCTCCCTCCCTCCAAGCCCCCTGTCCCTCCATCCCTTTTCATCTGTGCCAAATTAACAGGCGTCAGGTTCAGTTCATCTGGTTCTAATGTGGATTGGTGTGATTACTGTGTGATTACAGTGCTGCTACTAAACCGTGACTGAGAGAGGAACTGCATGGGGAGAGAGGACTGCTGTCTGTCTGACGTGCTGCTGTTCTGAGCAGTGAATATTATATGATTATTACTGAGTAGTAAATATTGTATTATATGATTATTAATACACCTCATGTCCCATCATGCTCATTTAAATGTCATTAATTTAATGGAGATCTCCATCTCCTCTTTAATCTCTGTTTTAATCCTGCTGTTGATTTTTACTGAGTCAATTCTGATGTTGGTATTTTGCAGACATTAAAAATACTATGTCATTTTCCAGTATGTTAGTGCTATCACTCACTCTATCACTCAGTATAATAGTCTGATTTGGGAACACAGCCATTCTGACTCACTCAGTATAATAGGTTGATTTGGGAACACAGCCATTCTGACTCACTCAGTATAATAGGTTGATTTGGGAACACAGCCATTCTGACTCACTCAGTATAATAGGTTGATTTGGGAACACAGCCATTCTGACTCACTCAGTATAATAGGTTGATTTGGGAACACAGCCATTCTGACTCACTCAGTATAATAGGTTGATTTGGGAACACAGCCATTCTGACTCACTCAGTATAATAGGTTGATTTGGGAACACAGCCATTCTGACTCACTCAGTATAATAGGTTGATTTGGGAACACAGCCATTCTGACTCACTCAGTATAATAGGTTGATTTGGGAACACAGCCATTCTGACTCACTCAGTATAATAGGTTGATTTGGGAACACAGCCATTCTGACTCACTCAGTATAATAGGTTGATTTGGGAACACAGCCATTCTGACTCACTCAGTATGATAGGTTGATTTGGGAACACAGCCATTCTGACTCACTCAGTATAATAGGTTGATTTGGGAACACAGCCATTCTGACTCACTCAGTTTAATAGGTTGATTTGGGAACACAGCCATTCTGACTCACTCAGTATAATAGGTTGATTTGGGAACACGGCCATTCTGACTCAGTCGGTCATTGTGGAAACCAAGGTGAGTGATTGCTAACAGGTGTGTGGGAATGAGGGGTGATTGTGGAGGGCGAAGTGGATTGAAGAGTCTCCCCAGCTGGAGAAATCCCCAAATTTTTACAAATATTTTTCATTTGACATGCCTTTTTGTTTCCTATTAGTATATTAAGATTTTGTCACAAACTCTGATTATCGCTAAAATGTTCTAACCAAATCAAAGTAGAAATGTTCTGGGAAACGGGGTCCAGGTGATTCTCTCCATCTCCTCTCTCTCTATCTCCTCTCTCTGTATCTCCTCTCTCTCTACCTCCCCTCTCTCCAGCTCCCCTCTCTCTCTATCTCCTCTCTCTCTATCTCCTCTCTCCAGCTCCTCTCTCTCCTCTCTCTGCAGCTCCTCTGTCTCCCCTCTCTCTCTACGTCCTCTCTCTCTTGCTGCTCTCTCTTAATTCATACATTGTGTCCCTGGCCTGAAAGGAAGTTCAATATGTAGCTAGAGTTGAAGTATGAAGTTAACATACACCTTAGCCAAATACATTTAAACTCAGTTTTTCACAATTCCTGACATTTAATCCTAGTAAAAATTCCCTGACTTAGGTCAGTTAGGATCACCACTTTATTGTAAGAATGTGAAATGTCAGAATAATAGTAGAGAGAAAGATTTATTTCAGCTTTTATTTCTTTCATCACATTCCCAGTGGGTCAGAAGTTTACATACATTCAATTAGTGTTTGGTAGCATTGCCTTTAAATTCTTTAACTTGAGTCAAATGTTTCGGGAAGCCTTCCACAACCTTCCCACAATAAGTTGGGTGAATTGTGGCCCATTCCTCCTGACGGAGCTGGTTTAACTGAGTCAGGTTTGTAGGCCTCCTTACTCGCGCATGCTTTTTCGGTTCTGCCCACAAATTTTCTATAGAATTGAGGTCAGGGCTTTGTGATGGCCACTCCAATACCTTGACTTTGTTGTCCTTAAGCCATTTTGCCACAACTTTTGAAGTATGTTTGAGGTCATTGTCCATTTAGAAGACCCATTTGCGACCAAGCTTTCTGACTGATGTCTTAAGATGTTGCTTCAATATATCCACATCATTTTCCTCCCTCATGATGCCATCTATTTTGTGAAGTGCACCAGCCCTCCTGCAGCAAAGCACCCCCACAACATGATGCTGCCACCCCCGTGCTTCATGGTTGGGATGGCGCTCTTCGGTTTGCTAGCCTCGTTTTACTGTGGATATAGATACTTTTGCACCTGTTTCCTCCAGAAATTTCACAAAGTCCTTGCTGTTGTTCTGGGATTGATTCCCACTTTTCACACAAAAGTATGTTCATCTCTAGGAGACAGAACGCGTCTCCTTCCTGAGCGGTATGACGGCTGCGTGGTCCCATGGTGTTTATACTTGCGTACTATTGTTTGTACAGATGAACGTGGCACCTTCAGGCGTTTGGAAATTGCTCCCAAGGATGAGCCAGACTTGTGGAGGTCTACAATTTGTTTTCTGGGGTCTTGGCTGATTTCTTTTGATTTTCCCATGATGTCAATCAAAGAGGCACCGAGTTTGAAGGTAGGCCTTGAAATACATCCACAGGTACACCTCCAATTTACTCAAATGATGTCAATTAGGCTAACAGAAGCTTCTAAAGCCATGACACCATTTTCTGGAATTTGCCAAGCTGTTTAAGTCAACTTAGTGTCTGTAAACTTCTGACCTACTGTAATTTTGATACAGTGAAATATAAGTGACCTGCCAAAACTATAGTTTGTCAACAATAAATTTGCGGAATGGTTGAAAAACGGGTTTTAATGATTCCAACCTAAGTGTATGTAAACTTCCAACTTCAACTGTATCTACTAGCTTACGTTGCCCATTTTTATTCATTTATTTATTTCAAAAATACAAAATATTTCACCTTTATTTAACCAGGTAGGCCAGTTGAGAACAAGTTCTCATTTACAACTGCGACCTGGCCAAGATAAAGCAAAGCAGTGCGACAAAAACAACAACACAGAGATACTGTAACGCCCTGGCCATAGAGAGGGGTTTTTGTTCTTTATTTTGGTTAGGCCAGGGTGTTACATTGGGTGGGCGTTCTATGTTCCTTTCTCTATGTTTTTGTATTTCTTTGTTTTGGGCCGTGTGTGGCTCCCAATCAGGCACAGCTGAAGCTCGTTGTTACTGATTGGGAGTCACACATAAGGAGCATGTTTTTCCTTTGGGTTTTGTGGGTAATTGTTTCTGTTCAGTGTGTTTCCTGTCAGTACTGTTTGGCTGTCGGTTTTCCTGTTTTTTTGTATAGTGTTCTCTTTGTTTGAATTAAATGTCAAGATGAACACTAACTCCGCTGCACCTTGGTCTTCTTCCGACGACTGCCCTTACAGAATTACCCACCAACAATGGACCAAGCAGCGGAGGAAGGAGAAGCGCCAGGAGAGGAGCGTTCAGTATTCGTGGACTTGGGAGGAAATCCTGGACGGGAGAGGACCATGGGCTCAAGCTGGGGATTATCGCCGCCCGCAGTGGGAGATCGAGGCGGCGAGAGCTGAGAGGTGCTGGTATGAGGAAAGGGAGCGCAGCAGACACGAGAGGCAACCCCAAAAATTTTTTGGGGGGGCACACGGGGAGATTGGCGGAGTCAGGCGGCAGACCTGAGCCAACTCTCCGTGCTTACCGGAAGCAGCGTGGTACTGGTAAGACACCGTGTTATGCTGTGGAGCGCACGGTGTCCCCAGTGCGCGTTCAAAGCCCGGTGCGCTACATACCAGCCACCCGCAAGTGCCATTCGAGGGCAGGCATCGAGCCAGGACGGGTTGTGCCAGCTCAGCGCGTCTGGTCTCCAGTGCGCCTTTTCGGGCCAGGGTATCCTGCACCGGCTCTGCACACTGTGTCTCCAGGGCGCTGGGAGGGTCCAGTTCGTCCAAGGCCTGCTCTCCGCCCGTGCCGGGCCAAAGTGGGCATTCAGCCTGGAGTGTGGGTAAAGAGCGTCCGTACAGCCCGGTTTATCCTGTGCCTCCTCCTCGGACCAGGCCTCCAGTCGGTCTCCCCATCCTGGTCCGTCCTGTGCCACCTCCCAGGACTAGGCCTCCAGTGGGTCTCCCCATCCTGGTCCGTCCTGTGCCACCTCCCAGGACTAGGCCTCCAGTGGGTCTCGCCAGTCCGGAGCCGCCAGAGCTGCCCGCCAGTCCGGAGCCGCCAGAGCCGCCCGCCAGTCCGGAGCCGCCAGAGCCGCCCGCCAGTCCGGAGCCACCAGAGCCGCCCGCCAGTCCAGAGCCGTCAGAGCCGCCCGCCAGTCCGGAGCCGCCAGAGCCGCCCGCCAGTCAGGAGCCGCCAGAGCCGCCCGTCTGTCCGGAGCCGTCAGAGCCGCCCGCCTGTCCGGAGCCGCCAGAGCCGCCCGCCTGTCCAGAGCCGCCAGAGCCGCCCGCCTGTCTGGAGCCGCCAGAGCCACCCGCCTGTCCGGAGCCGCCAGAGCCGCCCGCCTGTCCAGAGCAGTCAGAGCCGCCCGCCAGCCCGGTGAGTCCTGTGCCTGTGCCCAGGGCCAGGCCTCCTCCATGTCTCCCCAGCCTGGTGAATCCTGGGCCAGAGCCGCCAGAGCCGCCCGCCAGCCCGGAGCCACCGGAGCCGCCAGAGCCGCCCGCCAGACTGGTGAGTCCTGTGCCTGCACCCAGGGCCAGGCCTCCTTCATATCTCCCCAGCCTGGTGAATCCTGGGTCAGTGCCGCCGGAGCCGCCAGGGACGCCCGCCAGCCGGGCGCAGCCATCGCCGCCCACCAGCCGGGCGCAGCCATCGCCGCCCGCCAGCCGGGCGCAGCCATCGCCGCCCGCCACCCGGGCGCAACCAGGGTCGCCTGCCAGCCAGGCGCAACCATCACCGCCCGCCAGCCGGGCGCAGCCATCACCTCCCGCCAGCCGGGCGCAGTCAGGGTCGCCCACCAGACCTTCGGCGCGGCCAGGTGCGCCACCTAAGAGGGCGACGCCAAGGGTGGAGCAGAGGCCACGTCCCGCACCTGAGCCGCCGCCGTAAGAAGGCCCACCCGGACCCTCCCCTTCAGAGTCAGGTTTTGCGGCCGGAGTCCGCACCTTTGGGGGGGGGTACTGTAACGCCCTGGCCAGAGAGAGGGGTTTTTGTTCTTTATTTTGGTTAGGCCAGGGTGTTACATTGGGTGGGCGTTCTATGTTCCTTTCTCTATGTTTTTGTATTTCTTTGTTTTGGGCCGTGTGTGCCTCCCAATCAGGCACAGCTGAAGCTCGTTGTTGCTGATTGGGAGTCACACATAAGGAGCATGTTTTTTCTTTGGGTTTTGTGGGTAATTGTTTCTGTTCAGTGTGTTTCCTGTCAGTACTGTTTGGCTGTCGGTTTTCCTGTTTTTTTGTATAGTGTTCTCTTTGTTTGAATTAAATGCCAAGATGAACACAAGATGAACACTGCACCTTGGTCTTCTTCCGACGACAGCCCTTACAGTTACACATGGAATAAACAAACATACAGTCAATAACACAATAGAAAAATTGGTATACAGTGTGTGCAAATGAAGTAAGGAGGTTAGCAATAAATAGGCCAATAGTGGCAAAGTAATTACAAGTAAGTAATTACAATTTAGCAATTAACACTGGAGTGATAGATGTGCAGATGAGGATGTGCAAAAGAGAAGAAAACAAAATATATATGGGGATGAGGTAGGTAGTTGGATGGGCTGTTTACAGATGGGCTGTGTACAGGTGCAGTGATCTGTGAGCTGCTCTGACAGCTTGTAGAGATTTTTTTAGTTCGTTCCAGTCATTGGCAGCAGAGAACTGGAAGGAAAGGCGGCCAAAGGAAGAATTGGCTTTGGAGGTGACCATTGAGATTTACCTGCTGGAGCTGCAGAGACTTGTAGATGTGCTCATACATGAACTGCAGAGACAGCAGAGTTTATAGAGCAGGTTCACTATGTCATCCCAAACAACAAACAGGACTGGAGTGTGAGTCTAGCTACAGCGATCGGTAAGCTGCTCTGACATCCGATGCATAGTGAGGGAGATATGAGTCTCCAGCTTCAGTGATTTTTGCAATTTGTTACAATCATTGGCAGCATTGAACTGGAAGGAAAGGCTTTGGCTTTGGGGATGACCAGTGAAATATACCTGCTGGAGCGCGTGCTACGGGTGGGTGTTGCTATAATGACCAGTGAGCTGAGTTAAGGCGGAGCTTTACCTAGCAAAGACTTATAGATGACCTGGAGCCAGTGGGTTTGGCAACGAATATGTAGCGAGGGCCAGCCAACGAGAGCATACATGTCGAAATGGTGGGTAGAATTTGGGGCGTTGGTGATAAAACGGATGGCACTGTGATACACTGCGTGCAGTTTGCTAAGTAGAGTGTTGGAGGCTATTTTGTAAATGACAAACCTGAAGTCAAGGATCGGCGGGATAGTCAGTTTTACAAGGGTATGTTTGGCGGCGTGAGTGAAGGAGGCTTTCTTGCGAAAAAGGAAATAGATTTAATTTGGATTGGAGATGCTTAATGTGAGTCTGGAAGGAGAGTTTACAGTCTAGCCAGACACCTAGGTATTTATAGTTGTCCACATATTCTAAGTCAGAACCGTCCAGAGTAGTGATGCTAGGCGGGCGGGCAGGTGTGGGCAGCGATCGGTTGAAGAGCATGCATTTAGTTTTACTTGCATTTAAGAGCAGTTGGAGGCCATGGAAGGAGTGTTGTATGGCATTGAAGCTCGTTTGGAGGTTTGTTAACACAGTGTCCAAAGAAGGGCCAGATGTATACAGAATGGTGTTGTCTGCGTAGAGGTGGATCAAAGAATCACCCGAAGCAAGAGCGACATCATTGATATATACAGAGAAAAGAGTCGACCCGAGAATTGAACCCTGTGGCACCCCCATAGAGACTGCCAGAGGTCCAGACAACAGGCCCACCGATTTGACACACTGAACTCTATCTGAGAAGTAGTTAGTGAACCAGGCACGGCAGTCATTAGAGAAACCAAGGCTGTTGAGTCTGCTGATAAGAATACAGTGATTGACAGAGTCGAAAGCCTTGCCCAGGTCGATGAAGACGGCTGCACAGTACTGTTTTTTATAGATGGTGGTTAGGATATCGTTTAGGACCTTGAGCGTGGCTGAGGTGCACCTGTGACCAGCTCGGAAACCGGATTGCA
Source organism: Salmo trutta (assembly GCF_901001165.1). Lineage (NCBI taxonomy): Eukaryota > Metazoa > Chordata > Actinopteri > Salmoniformes > Salmonidae > Salmo > Salmo trutta. Next base: position 48,435,019 of record NC_042965.1, read on the forward strand.
TAGCGGAGAAGGTACGCTGGGATTCAAGATTGTCGGTGATCTGTTTGTTCACTTGGCTTTCGAAGACTAGAAAGGCAGGGCAGGATGGATATAGGTCTATAACAGTTTGGGTCTAGAGTGTCTCCCCCTTTGAAGACCTCTGCCGCTTTCCAATCTTTAGGAATCTCAGACGGTACAAAAGAGAGGTTGAATAGATTGGTAATATGGGTTGCGACAATGGCGGTGGATAAGAGGTTCCAGATTGTCTAGCCCAGCTGATTTGTATGGTCCAGATTTTGCAGCTCTTGCGCTTTCAGGACATCAGCTGTCTAGATTTTGGTGAAGGGGAAGAGGGGGGGGGCTTGGGCCAGTTGCTGCGGGGGGTGCAGAGCTGTTGTCCGGGGTTGGGGTAGCCAAGTGGAAAGCGTGGCCAGCCGTAGAGAAATGCTTATTGAAATTCTCGGTTATCGTGGATTTATCGGTGGTGACTGTGTTTCCTAGCCTCAGTGCAGAGAGCAGCTGAGAGGAGGTGCTCTTATTCTCCATGGACTTTACAGTGTCCCAAAACATTTTGGAATTAGTGCTGCATGACGTAAAGTTCTGTTTGAAAAAGCTAGCCTTTGCTTTCTTAACTGACTGTGTATATTGGTTCCTGACTTCCCTGAAAAGTTGCATATTGTGGGGACTTTTTGAAGCTAGTGTAGTGTGCCACAGGATGTTTTTGTGCTCGTCAAAGGCAGTCAAGTCTGGAGTGAACCAAGGGCTATATCTGTTCTTAGTTGTACATTTTTTGAAAGGGGCATGCTTATTTAAGATGGTGAGGAAGGCACTTTTGAAGAACAACCAGGCATCCTCTACTGACAGAATGAGGTCAATATCCTTCCAGGATACCCGGGCCAGGTCGATTAGAAAAGCCTGCTCGCAGAAGTGTTTTAGGGATCGTTTGACAGTGATGAGGGATGGTCGTTTGACCGCTGACCCATAGCGGATGCAGGCAATGAGGCAGTGATCGCTGAGATCCTAGTTGAAAACAGCAGAGGTGTATTTAGAGGGCAAGTTGGTCAGGATGATATCTATGAGGGTGCCCATGTTTACGGATTTGGGGTTATACCTGGTAGGTTCCTTGATAATTTGTGTGAGATTGAGGGGATCTAGCTTAGATTGTAGGATGGCCGGGGTGTTAAGCATATCCCAGTTTAGGTCACCTAACAGTACGAACTCTGACGATAGATGGGGGCAATCGATTCACACATGGTGTCCAGTGCACAGCTGAGAGCTGAGGGGGGTCTACAACAGGCAGCAACAGAGAGAGACTTGTTTCTGGAAAGGTGGATTTTTAAAAGTAGACGCTCGAATTGTTTGGGCACAGACCTGGATAGTATGACAGAACTCTGCAGGCTATCTCTGCAGTAGATTACAACTCCGCCCCCTTTGGCAGTTCTATCTTGGTGGAAAATGTTGTAGTTGGGGATGGAAATTTCTGAATTTTTGGTGGCCTTCCTAAGCCAGGATTCAGACACGGCTAGGACATCAGGGTTGCGGGAGTGTGCTAAAGCAGTGAATAAAGCAAACTTAGGGAGGAGGCTTCTGATGTTAACATGCAAGGAACCAAGGCTTTTACGGTTTGTGGCAGACAAGGGGGTTTGGTCAAGACGTTTACACAGATCAGACACAGACAGAGTATGATTAGCTCAGTTTCAAGGGTGTTTATTTAAATAATAAATCAAAAAGAAGAGGATAGGTCTCCCCCATGAGACCCTCTCCGGGATACTGTCTTCTGGGCTCCAGGTCTTGCTGTATCCTGTTAGGCACAAAAACTGAACCCCCTCCTCATACCTCTGCAACCGTCCCCAACTATTCGGGAGTCCATTCTTCCCCCGCTCTACCCTGTGTGCTGCCCTTCTGGCAGCTTTACGGGCCTTGCAAAACTGGTGAGCAATCAGCCCTTGATTACTTACCAGCTCCCAATCAGCCCCAATTAGTCCTCGGCGCTCAGAGAGATAGCGGGCCGGGGCTGGTAGCTGGGTCCTCACCAACATCAACGACACAGAGGCCGGTTGAGAGCACATCGGCCTAAAGACGTCAGCAGACCAGTTGTGATAAATCGGCGGGGCTCCGTGTTGACAGAGGGTCCAGGCCAATTGGCAAGAGAGGTATTGTAGTTGGTGTACTTCGTTTGCTTCCTGGGGGAATGGGCCTAGCTCGAGGCTAACTGGTGCTTGCTTCTGGACAAGGGCGTTATCCACGATAGCCACTCTGTAGCAGCTAGCTAGCTGGGATGATCCGGTGTAATGGTCCAGAGCTTGCGGCAGGAATCTGGTGATGTAGTGGGGGAAGAAAAAGCAGTCCGATATAAAGCAGTCCGATATGCTCAACAACAAATTAAAGTGTGTACTGACAGAGAAAAAGCAGTCCGATATAAAGCAGTCCGATATGCTCAACAACAAATTAAAGTGTGTACTGACAGAGTGATATTCTGATTCGTCAACATGAAAGAGAGGAGGATGGCGTTGGTGTTTCTCTACAAGTAGGGTGAGTCAACATGTTTTTTTCTACTTGCACGAACGCACACACCCACACAGAAATCAGAAACACGGACAGCCACATCATATCGTTCATTGGACTAAATTGTTTTTAGTATCTTTTAGTTGTCACTGTATTAGAGTAAGTATAGATTTGATAATGCTGTAATAGTGGAGACAGCGCAGGTTTTCTTTGCGACTTGCGGTAACTCTGTGGTTCTAAATCAATTGTTTTTAGTGGTCCGAAAATGTCTGAAATATTATCTAGCTTGACCAGGCTGTAGGTCATCTAATTATCTGTTACTGTACATACAATATGCTTTGTGGACTTCACTGGACAGATGTTGCTCTCTGGTTTTGTGATGAAACAAAAGTGGGGTTGAATTTATTCTGCCACTGTGTCTTCTTATTGTCTCAGCCTTTAGACCTATATATCACAGTGTCAAGGCATATGAACAAACAGGTTATAGAGCAAATAACACAATTAGGTTGCGATATGGCTTTTTTTCGCAGAGAGAGAGGGGAGGGGCGGAGAGAGAGGGGAGGTGGCGGAGAGAGGGGAGGGGCGGAGAGAGAGGGGAGGTGGCGGAGAGAGGGGAGGGGCGGAGAGAGGGGAGGGATAGAAAGAGATGCAAGGGATGGAGAGAGAGACAAGGGACAGAGAGAGGGGGGAGGGGCGGAGAGAGAGAGGGGAGGGATGGAGAGAGAGAGGGCAGGGGCAGAGAGAAGGGAGGGGTGGGGAGAGAGGCAAGGGATGGAGAGAGAGGCGAGGGACGGAGAGAGTGGGGAGGGGCGGAGAGCGAGGGGAGGGGAGGAGAGCGAGGGGAGGGGCGGAGAGAGAGGGGAAGGACGGAGAAAGGGGAAGGGCAGAGAGAGGGGAGGGACGGAGAGAGAGGGGAGGGGTAGAGAGAGGGGAGGGATAGAGAGAGAGGCGAGGGACGGAGAGAGAGGGGAGGGGTAGAGAGAGACGGGAGAGGAGGAGAGAGAGGGGAGGGGCGGAGAGAGAGGCGAGGGATGGAGAGAGAGGGGAGGGACAGAGAGAGGGGAGGGATAGAGAGAGAGGCGAGGGACGGAGAGAGAGGGGAGGGGTAGAGAGAGACGGGAGAGGAGGAGAGAGAGGGGAGGGGCGGAGAGAGAGGCGAGGGATGGAGAGAGAGGAGAGGGACAGAGAGAGAGGGGAGGAGAGAGTGAGGAGGGGCGGAGAGAGAGGCGAGGGATGGAGAGAGGGGAGGGATAGAGAGAGAGGGGAGGGGCACAGTATAGGCAGGTCAGCCACCAGACAGACAGAACCGTGCACTAGGTCTATCTATCAGTATAGGCAGGTCAGCCACCAGACAGACAGTCAGAACCGTGCACTAGGTCTATCTATCAGTATAGGCAGGTCAGCCACCAGACAGAACCGTGCACTGGGTCTATCTATCAGTATAGACAGGTCAGCCACCAGACAGTCAGAACCGTGCACTAGGTCTATATATCAGTATAGGCAGGTCAGCCACCAGACAGAACCGTGCTCTAGGTCTATCTATCAGTATAGGCAGGTCAGCCACCAGACAGACAGAACCGTGCACTAGGTCTATCTGTCAGTATAGGCAGGTCAGCCACCAGTCAGAACCGTGCTCTAGGTCTATATATCAGTATAGGCAGGTCAGCCACCAGACAGACAGAACCGTGCTCTAGGTCTATCTATCAGTATAGGCAGGTCAGCCACCAGACAGACAGTCAGAACCGTGCTCTAGGTCTATCTATCAGTATAGGCAGGTCAGCCACCAGACAGAACCGTGCACTAGGTCTATCTATCAGTATAGGCAGGTCAGCCACCAGACAGACAGACAGAACCGTGCACTAGGTCTATCTATCAGTATAGGCAGGTCAGCCACCAGTCAGAACCGTGCTCTAGGTCTATATATCAGTATAGGCAGGTCAGCCACCAGACAGTCAGAACCGTGCTCTAGGTCTATCTATCAGTATAGGCAGGTCAGCCACCAGACAGACAGAACCGTGCACTAGGTGCACGGAACCGTGCACTTTCTACTTTTAAACTCGGACAAAACAGAGATGCTTGTTCTAGGTCCAAAGAAACAAAGAGATCTTCTGTTGAATCTGACAATTAATCTGTGAAGGACCTCGACGGTACTCTGGACCCTGATCTCTCTTTTGAAGAACATATCAAGACTGTTTCAAGGACAGCTTTTTTTCCATCTACGTAACAATGCAAAAATCAGAAACTTTATGTCCAAAAATGATGCAGAAAAATTAATCCATGCTTTTGTTATTTCTAGGCTGGACTACTGCAATGCTCTACTTTCCGGCTACCCGGATAAAGCACTAAACAAACTTCAGTTAGTGCTAAATACGGCTGCTAGAATCCTGACTAGAACCAAAAAATGTGATCATATTACTCCAGTGCTAGCCTCCCTACACTGGCTTCCTGTTAAGGCAAGGGCTGATTTCAAGGTTTTACTGCTAACCTACAAAGCATTACATGGGCTTGCTCCTACCTATCTTTCCGATTTGGTCCTGCCGTACATACCTACACGTACGCTACGGTCACAAGACGCAGGCCTCCTAATTGTCCCTAGAATTTCTAAGCAAACGGCTGGAGGTAGGGCTTTCTCCTATAGAGCTCCATTTTTATGGAATGGTCTGCTTACCCATGTGAGAGACGCAGACTCAGTCTCAACCTTTAAGTCTTTACTGAAGACTTATCTCTTCAGTAGGTCCTATGATTAAGTATAGTCTGGCCCAGGAGTGTGAAGGTGAACGGAAAGGCTGGAGCAACGAACCGCCCTTGCTGTCTCTGCCTTGCCGGTTCCCCTCTCTCCACTGGGATTCTCTGCCTCTAACCCTTTTACAGGGGCTGAGTCACTGGCTTACTGGTGTTCTTCCATGCCGTCCATGGGAGGGGTGCGTCACTTGAGTGGGTTGAGTCACTGACGTGGTCTTCCTGTCTGGGTTGGCGCCCCCCCTTGGGTTGTGCCATGGCGGAGATTTTTGTGGGCTATACTCGGCCTTGTCTTCGGACGGTAAGTTGGTGGTTGTAGACATCCCTCTAGTGGTGTGGGGGCTGTGCTTTGGCAAAGTGGGTGGGGTTATATCCTGCCTGTTTGGCCCTGTCCGGGGGTATCATCGGATGGGGCCACAGTGTCTTCTGATCCCTCCTGTCTCAGCCTCCAGTATTTATGCTGCAGTAGTTTATGTGCCGGGGGGCTAGGGTCAGTCTGTTACATCTGGAGTATTCTCTTGTCTTATCCGGTGTCCTGTGTGAATTTAAATATGCTCTCTCTAATTCTCTCTTTCTCTCTTTCTTTCTTTCTCTCGGAGGACCTGAGCCCTAGGACCATGCCTCGGGACTACCTGGCATGATGACTCCTTGCTGTCCCCAGTCCACCTGGCCATGCTGCTGCTCCAGTTTCAACTGTTCTGCCTGCGGCTACGGAACCCTGACCTGTTCACCGGACGTGCTTGTTGCACCCTCGACAACTACTATGATTATTATTATTTGACCATGCTGGTCATTTATGAACATTTTAACAACTTGACCATGTTCTGTTATAATATCCACCCGGCACAGCCAGAAGAGGACTGGCCACCCCTCATAGCCTGGTTCCTCTCTAGGTTTCTTCCTAGGTTTTTGGCCTTTCTAGGGAGTTTTTCCTAGGGAGTTTTTCCTAGCCACCGTGCTTCTTTCACATGCTTTGCTTGCTGTTTGGGGTTTTAGGCTGGGTTTCTGTACAGCACTTTGAGATTTCAGCTGATATACGAAGGGCTATATAAATAAATTTGATTTGATTTGATTTGATAGTGAAGTAAAAATAGTCAAAAACATAAATAGTCAAGTAAAGTACAGACAACCATCAAAAACGACTTTAGTAGTACATGAAAGTATTTTTTACTTAAGTACTTTACACCACTGCAATGTCTATTGTGGGTAGCCCAACGTTCACCTCTTCCTCTAGTTTTATTTCAACTGCTTTCCCAGGCCTTTATAGCCTACTGTCTAGTTAACTGCACTCAATAGTTTTTTAAGTTAGTGCTTTTTTCTTTAAGTTAACAATCCCAATTTAATTTAAACGTGCAATGTTTAAACTTTCAAACCCCTACATTAAAACTACAGTGGGGGAAAAAGTATTTGATCCCCTGCTGATTTTGTACGTTTGCCCACTTACAAAGAAATTATCTGTAACGATCGTCTGAAAGAGGGGACCAAGATGCAGGGTGGTCATAATTTATTATAAATGACGAAACACTTAAACAAAGAAACAAAAACGAAAGCCAACAGTTCTGTCAGGTGAAAAACACAAGACAGAAAACAACTACCCACAAAACCCCAAAGGAAAACAGGCTGCCTAAGTATGGCTCCCAATCAGCGACAATGATGTACAGCTGTCCCTGATTGAGAGCCATACCAGGCCAAAACAAAGAAATACAAAAACATAGAAAAAAGGACATAGAATGCCCACCCAAATCACACCCTGACCAAACCTAAATAGAGACATAAAAAGGCTCTCTCAGGTCAGGGCGTGACATGATCAGTCTATAATTTTAATCGTAGGTTTATTTGAACAGTGAGAGACAGAATAACAACAAAAAAATCCAGAAAAACGCATGTCAAAAATGTTATAAAATGATTTGCATTTTAATGAGGGAAATAAGTATTTGACCCCTCTGCAAAACATGACTTAGTACTTGGTGGCAAAACCCTTGTTGGCAATCACAGAGGTCAGATGTTTCTTGTAGTCAGCCACCAGGTTTGCTCACATCTCAGGAGGGATTTTGTCCCACTCCTCTTTGCAGATCTTCTCCAAGTCATTAAGGTTTCGAGGCTGACGTTTGGCAACTCGCACCTTCAGCTCCCTCCACAGATTTTCTATGGGATTAAGGTCTGGAGACTGGCTAGGCCACTCCAGGACCTTAATGTGCTTCTTCTTGAGCCATTCCTTTGTTGCCTTGGCCGTGTGTTTTGGGTCATTGTCATGCTGGAATACCCATCCATGACCCATTTTCAATGCCCTGGCTGAGGGAAGGAGGTTTTCACCCAAGACTTGACGGTACATGGCCCCGTCCATCGTCCCTTTGATGTGGTGACGTTGTCCTGTCCCCTTAGCAGAAAAACACCCCCAAAGCATAATGTTTCCACCTCCATGTTTGACGGTGGGGATGGTGTTCTTGGGGTCATAGGCAGCATTCCTCCTCCTCCAAACACAGCGAGTTGAGTTGATGTCAAAGTGCTCCATTTTGGTCTCATCTGACCACAACACTTTCACCAGTTGTCCTCTGAGTCATTCAGATGTTCATTGGCCGACTTCAGACGGGCCTGTATATGTATTCTTGAGCAGGGGGACCTTGCGGGCGCTGCAGGATTTCAGTCCTTCACGGCGTAGTGTGTTACCAATTGTTTTCTTGGTGGCTATGGTCCCAGCTGCCTTGAGATCATTGACAAGATCCTCCCGTGTAGTTCTGGGCTGATTCCTCACTGTTCTCATGATCATTGCAACTCCACGAGGTGAGATCTTGCATGGAGCCCCAGGCCGAGGGAGATTGACAGTTCTTTTGTGTTTCTTCCTGTCACGTCCTGACCAGTAAAGGGGTTATTTGTTATTTGAGTTTGGTCAGGATGTGGCAGGGGGTATTTGTTTTATATGGTTCGGGGTGGTTGTGTATGTAGAGGGGTGTTAGATTTATGTATTCCGGGGTTTTTGGTTATTGTTCTATGTTAGTTTATTTCTATGTTCTGTCTAGTCGTTTGTATTTCTATGTTTTACTAATTGGGGCCTTCAGTTGGAGGCAGCTGTCTATTGTTGCCTCTGATTGAAGGTCCTATAATTAGGAGTATGTTTGTTTTGGGGTTTGTGGGAGATTGTTCTTTGTATTGCTGTGTGAGCCTTACAAGACTGTTTGTCGTCCGTTCATCGTTTTCTTGTTTTGTTTCGTGTTTAATAAAAATGAGCATTCACATACCCGCTGCGCCTTGGTCCATCCATTACGACGGATGTGACACTTCCATTTGCGAATAATCGCACCAACTGTTGTCACCTTCTCACCAAGCTGCTTGCCGATGGTCTTGTAGCCCATTCCAGTCTTGTGTAGGTCTACAATCTTGTCCCTGACATCCTTGGAGAGCTCTTTGGTCTTGGCCATGGTGGAGAGTTTGGAATCTGATTGATTGATTGCTTCTGTGGACAGGTGTCTTTTATACAGGTAACAAGCTGTGGTTAGGAGCACTCCCTTTAAGAGTGTGCTCCTAATCTCAGCTCGTTACCTGTATAAAAAACACCTGGGAGCCAGAAATCTTTCTGATTGAGAACGGGTCAAATACTTTTTTCCCTCATTAAAATGCAAATCAATTGATAACATTTTTACATGCGTTTTTCTGGATTTTTTTGTTGTTATTCTGTCTCTCGCTGTTCAAATAAACCTACCATTAAAATTACAGACTGATCATTTCTTTGTCAGTGGGCAAACGTACAAAATCAGCAGGGGATCAAATACTTTTTTCCCCCACTGTAAATAATATAAAAACGAAATATAAATATTTTTATAAAACTTTAATTAAATAAGACTTGTAAAATCGATCTGTATTCAGTCTCTTTTAACAGACATGCTGTGACTGGGTCCAGTCTATATTCAGTCTTGGACTATAGAGTGGGTGGTGACCATAGAAAAACATATTACTATTTAATTCATTGGTTGTGACTCTATCTCCATTTGTGGCTACATTAACTCAATTGTGACTGTAGGGTGGGAGGAGTGCAGTGACAGGGAGGGACGGAGGCCATAGGGTGAATGGAACAGCCAGCTATCTCCTCTGCCGCCTCCCATTTGCAGCCACAAGATCAGCTTCTGTGTGAAAGGGCCAGCAGCCCAACAGGACTACAGCCCAGCAGGACTACAGCCCAGCAGGACTACAGACCAGCAGCCCAGCAGCCCAGCAGGACTACAGCCCAGCAGGTCTACAGCCCTACAGCCCAGCAGGTCCACAGCTCAGCAGCCCAGCAGCCCAGCAGGACTACAGCCCAGCAGGTCTACAGCCCTACAGCCCAGCAGCCCTACAGCCCTACAGCCCTACAGCTCTACAGCCCTACAGCCCTACAGCCCTACAGCTCTACAGCTCTACAACCCTACAGCCCTACAGCCCTACAGCCCAGCAGCCCAGCAGCCCTACAGCCCAGCAGCCCTACAGCCCTACAGCCCTACAGGCCTACAGCCCTACAGCCCTACAGCCCTACAGCCCTACAGCCCTACAGGCCTACAGCCCTACAGCTCTACAGCCCTACAGCTCTACAGCTCTACAACCCTGCAGCCCTACAGCCCAGCAGCCCTACAGCCCTACAGCCCTACAGCCCAGCAGGCCAGCAGCCCTACAGCCCTGCAGCCCAGCAGCCCTACAGCCCAGCAGCCCTTCAACCCAGCAGCCCTACAGGCCTACAGCCCTACAGCTCTACAGCCCTACAGCCCTACAGCCCTACAGGCCTACAGCCCTACAGCTCTACAGCCCTACAGCCCAGCATCCCAGCAACCCTACAGCCCTACAGCCCTACAGCCCTACAGCTCTACAACCCTACAGCCCTACAGCCCTACAGCCCTACAGCCCAGCAGCCCAGCAGTCTAAATAAATGTTCTATTTCATCCGTTTCTTAAAATGTTAAATTGTATGAATTTATACATTACAATGTAGGCTTAATATTTTGCCATTTTTGGTAAATCAACTAGATTTCCTTATTGATATGATTACAAATAACTCAAAGTATCTTATAACTTAAAAATGCTGCACTTATATTTACAATTTCCCGTCTGCCTTAACATTTTCAGTTATGACTACTAGGGCTAGGGTTTCACTGTAGGTTACGGATTTTCCTGACAAAACAAATCACATTCAAACCAAAACAAATCACATTTTAAAGGGGAATTCGGGTTTGTAGGCCTGTTTGCATTATTCTGTTCAAATTGGAATTGTGTTGTGAATTTAATATAATGACGTTTATTTGCAGAGCAAAATATTTCGTCTTGACATAATGAACTGTGTTGGGCTGGACTGCATGTTAATTCCAACAAAACTCACCTTTATTTAATCTTAATGAAGAGTTGAATTAGTAAATTGTTTTATGTTTCCCCCCTCAGTTTCCCCTCCAAGGTCTTTCTGAAATGAAAAAAAAAAAATCCCAACTCAAATTTTGTCCCAATAGAAACAATCCTTTTCAATAACAGGCCTGTTAATATAGGACTTTTTTGAGCGTTGAAATTCACACCTTTATGTCAATGACTATTAAAGTATATTCGTTAATAAAGGTTCATGTCAATTGCCTTTCTACATTTAGATGCGGAGCAGATATATTTATATATATATTTTTTTTTTATTGTGCATTTTTACACTCTACTAACCATGACTAACCATCCATATTCGCAGCCTATCTCTCCTCCCACTACGTCTCCAGTCCAGACCGCGGCCCTGCGCGGCGTTCTATCCGTCACCTTGAGCTCCCGTTCCCTCTGCTCTGCTCGGTCTAATTAAAAGCTTAATAGCCCTCGAGACAGGGTCCATGCGGTGAGTTTACCCGGTCCTCGGTTCTCAGAGCCGCGTGCCTCCGATCCCATTATTTGCTTGAATAAACCTTTTTAGGGACAGAAATGTGACACGGGGGTGTCCGGTGTTGTGTTTCTTTGGCCTGCCGCTATAAGCCGAGGCCAGGGGGGGGGGACATCAGATCAACAGAGGGGTTTTAATACCCTACATCATTAAGTCCATATAGCACTAGATTGTGTTTAATGGTGAGAACGAACGGGTGTAGACCTATTATATTTGGTGTGAATTAATTAAATATAATGATGAAAATTACTGCTCAGAATTTCATTACGTAAATAGTGCCAAATAGAAAGCGGTGAAATAACCAAATAGCCATGCAGAGACAGGGCTATATGAATTTAGGAGATTAGAGCCAATTCCTTTTATGGCTTAGTGTAGGTCCTACTTTCAATTCAATACCATATACACCTGAGTATAGGCCTTTAATCCTTGTTGCTCCGTGAGCGTCAACACCTCTAAAACTATTTATATAACCCGATTTGGAGTCAAATTGTTTCATAGTCACTGTGGTAATTTCATACAGCCAATGTTGCTCAGGGCTTGACATTAACTTTGTTTGCCTCTTGTCCATCGGATAAGTAGGACTGATTTTTTTACTTGTCCTAAAGCTGAAGCCACTTGTCCCCACACAAAAAAAGATTCCTAACACCATTGCCAAATGGGTGACTGAAAATGAGGGAGGTACATAGGATGGATATGAAATCATTTTATGCGCTTGCCCATAGACGATGTTATCGGCCATTAATTAACGGCATTCCTAAATAATATACAACAAAAAGTCAGTCAAAAAATAAATGGTATGCTGCATTTGGCTGGCCTGCCACGGGAGGGATGAGAGCAATCATGACATTGACTAAATATATTTACTGGAGACAAACATTTTCGAAGAGCCTATTCCACTCTGGTGGATCTGTGGATCTAAATAGATGTGTGGTAGGCTAGGTCTATCTGTCTATCTGTAGTAGTATAGGTCTATCTGTCTATCTGTAGTAGTATAGGTCTATCTGGCTATCTGTAGTAGCCAAGGCCTATCTGGCTATCTGTAGTAGTATAGGTCTATCTGTCTATCTGTAGTAGTATAGGTCTATCTGTCTATCTATAGTAGTATAGGTCTATCTGGCTATCTGTAGTAGTATAGGTCTATCTGGCTATCTGTAGTAGTATAGGTCTATCTGGCTATCTGTAGTAGTATAGGCCTATCTGGCTATGTGTAGTAGTATAGGTCTATCTGTAGTAGTATAGGTCTATCTGGCTATCTGTAGTAGTATAGGTCTATCTGGCTATCTGTAGTAGTATAGGCCTATCTGTAGTAGCCAAGACCTATCTGGCTATCTGTAGTAAGCTAAGTCTATCTGCAGTAGGCTAGGTCTATCTGTAGTAGTATAGGTCTATCTGGCTATCTGTAGTAGGCTAGGTCTATCTGTAGTAGGCTAGGTCTATCTGTAGTAGGCTAGGTCTATCTGCAGTAGGCTAGGTCTATCTGTAGTAGGCTAGGTCTATCTGTAATAGGCTAGGTCTATCTGTAGTATAGGTCTATATGTAGTAGGCTAGGTCTATCTGTAGTAGGCTAGGTCTATCTGTAGTAGGCTAGGTCTATCTGTAGTAGGCTAGGTCTATCTGTAATAGGCTAGGTCTATCTGTAATAGGCTAGGTCTATCTGTAGTAGGCTAGGTCTATCTGTAGTAGGCTAGGTCTATCTGTAGTAGGCTAGGTCTATCTGTAATAGGCTAGGTCTATCTGTAGTATATGTCTATCTGTAGTAGGCTAGGTCTATCTGTAGTAGGCTAGGTCTATCTGTAATAGGCTAGGTCTATCTGTAGTAAGCTAGGTCTATCTGTAGTAGGCTAGGTCTATCTGTAGTAGGCTAGGTCTATCTGTAGTAGGCCAGGTCTATCTGTAGTAGGCTAGGTCTATCTGTAGTAGGCTAGGTCTATCTGTAATAGGCTAGGTCTATCTGTAGTATAGGTCTATCTGTAGTAGGCTAGGTTTATCTGTAGTAGGCTAGGTCTATCTGTAATAGGCTAGGTCTATCTGTAGTAGGCTAGGTCTATCTGTAGTAGGCTAGGTCTATCTGTAGTAGGCTAGGTCTATCTGTACTAGGCTAGGTCTATCTGTAGTATAGGTCTATCTGTAGTAGGCTAGGTCTATCTGTAATAGGCTAGGTCTATCTGTAGTAGGCTAGGTCTATCGGTAGTAGGCTAGGTCTATCTGTAGTAGGCTAGGTCTATCTGTATTAGGCTAGGTCTATCTGTAGTATAGGTCTATCTGTAGTAGGCTAGGTCTATCTGTAGTAGGCTAGGTCTATCTGCAGTAGGCTAGGTCTATCTGTACTAGGCTAGGTCTATCTGTAGTAGTATAGGTCTATCTGGCTATCTGTGTGTCTGTGTGTGGCGAAGCGTGCAGATGGAGCGATTGACAGTTAACGAGCTTCGCAGGCTGTGCGTCTTGTGATGGGCTGTAAATCATCATGGGCTGCAGAGCAACTCTCCTGTCCTCAGAACTGAATCACTATAAACTGATCCCATGTTTTCCTTCTCTCTTATTAGGCCCAGGCTACTATATATGTGCTGTAGGTACGTTGCACATTTCTGGAATACTATCGAAATAGCCCGAGGCCAACTACGCATTTCTTTCCTCAGCTTCCCTCCGCTGTAGACTCAGTTTTCTTCTGACTCCTCATTAGATTTTCCCATCTTGGTACTGTTTGCTCCATTTCACGTGTTGTGGCCTAAAATATTTGTCATTTAAAATAAATCTGTGAATTAAGAATGGCATGGACTCCGACTTTCAGAATTATTCCCATTTAAGAGCTGCAAACTTTAAGACATTAAACACTTTATTTGAAAAGTTTAGAAAATACTCTTTATAACTTTAACTTATCTTATTGCTTTTATGATATTTCAGTTAGTAGGATGAGGCATTTGGTCGTTTGGTTCGCTATGGCAAGGATTTGTTCTAGCCTCGCATGAATCATTTCTGTCTTATAATGCTTTGCTCAACTGTTAGGTTCGTTCCAATGTATCATCTGATTTTTATATTTTGCTGTTGTTTCTTCTATCTCTCATTATTACCTTACGTCTCCCATGTTTTGGGGTTATTTAAAAACAACTTAAAACTTGCTGAGATATTTTGCGCTGCTTTGCTGAGGCTTTAAGCTCTGTCTACATCATTCTCTTGCTTTGTGTAAATATAACATATTAATTGAAATAGATTATAGCGAATAGGAATATAGACAATTTACTCAGTGTCAACCGTGCATTGCCCTGCTGTGCGCTGCGGCAACGCCGTGCCTGATCCAGTTCTGATCGTAGTAATTGTTTGATATTGTGATTTGTTTTAACTTCTCCATTTGGACCACTGTAATCTATATTCTGGTTGTCCGACTATTGCCCCAGACAAGCGGACAATCCTTAATGTCTCAGTCCTGTTGCTGTGTGTTTTGTCAATGCCCTGTAGCCTACAGTCCCAACAGACTGACATAACTGCCTTCTGGGCTGCATCGCTTTATTGCACTTAGGTTAAATAAGGCTTATTCTATAGGCCTTCAGCACGTCGCCTTCTGATTTATGAACTCTAGAATTCATTCTTCCATACGAGTAACCGTTCAATGTAAACGTTTAATTAAGTGTGTGGCATTCATTGTCCCGCTAGAGTCTGCGAAACCACGGAACATCTACCTCTCTCTCTCTCCCCAAGGATTCGTTGAGCGGGTGCCAGTGATGCGCGACAGTATTTAGTTACTCGCCTCCATAAGTGCGTGTCAGGTGGAGGCTGATGCACGTGTGTCTTTATTGCCAGGGGGACAGGAGAGGTAGAGGTGGATCCAACCAGCACCTCCTATCATGCAGACAGGACAGCGTGTAGCGAACAGCGACAGGACTTGATCTCTCCCTTCTGTCTGACAACTCTACTAAGCCTGGCGCCTCCATCACTTTGAGGAGGTGAAGTAGTGAGAGTGTGTTTGACTGACTGGCTGACTGACTGACTGGCTGGCTGGCTGACTAACGGTGTGAGAAATGAATGGCTACGGATCGCCCTACCTGTACATGGGGGGCCCAGTGACCCAGGCCCGAGCGCCGCTCCAGAGGACCCCCAAGTGCGCTCGGTGCCGGAACCACGGCGTCCTGTCCTGGCTGAAGGGCCACAAGCGATACTGCCGCTTCAAGGACTGCACCTGTGAGAAATGCATCCTGATCATCGAGAGGCAGCGGGTCATGGCAGCGCAGGTGGCGCTTCGTAGACAGCAGGCCAACGAGAGTCTGGAGAGCCTCATCCCGGAGTCTCTGAGATCTCTGCCCGGCATCACGGTGCCTGGACCCGGCGAGGGGAACCAGGGCCTGCCGCCCCGTTCTGGAGGAATGGACCTCCTATGGACCTCGAAACAGACTGCCAACATGCAGGGTAAGATGATGATAATAGTAATAATAATCAAAATAATAACATTCATAATACGCTTTTATAAAGCCTATAGGTTTGATTTATGAACTTGTATTCATATATATATATGTATATAAATCATTACAAAAATATATCTCAAACCTGCTGTATTTTATAAAGTTACAACAAAACCTATACCTGAGAAAGAGCCGACATTTGGACAATTTAGTTAAACATGGGTAGTCTACATTTAGTTAAACATGGGTAGTCTACATTTAGTTAAACATGGGTAGTCTACATTTAGTTAAACATGGGTAGTCTACATTTAGTTAAACATGGGTAGTCTACATTTAGTTAAACATGGGTAGTCTACATTTAGTTAAACATGGGTAGCCTACATTTAGTTAAACATGGGTAGTCTACATTTAGTTAAACATGGGTAGCCTACATTTAGTTAAACATGGGTAGCCTACATTTAGTTAAACATGGGTAGCCTACATTTAGTTAAACATGGGTAGCCTACATTAAGTTAAACATGGGTAGCCTACATTTAGTTAAACATAGGTAGCCTACATTTAGTTAAACATGGGTAGTCTACATTTAGTTAAACATGGGTAGCCTACATTTAGTTAAACATGGGTAGTCTACATTTAGTTAAACATGGGTAGCCTACATTTAGTTAAACATGGGTAGTCTACATTTAGGCTATTGGCTGTAAACTGCGGCTAATGGCAACATTGCAAAACGCATTGCATTAGACTCAAAATTAAAATAAACAAGAATAGCCTTTTATTGAAATTATTTCTTTAAAGTTGTAGGCAATTTCTTTATCATAGATATTCAAGCTATTTAACTTTCTAAAACAGCAAGCGTCACTACATGAAGGCGATCACCTTTCTTTTTATTGTGTGTAGCTTAATATAATGTTTATACGGCTGTTAAATTGGTTTGAGAAATGAAATGAATACAGACGTGATATTGTACCTCACAAACCAAAGCATGTTACGGGTGTTAAACCCAGGGGCAATGTCTCCGGTGGCCTGACCTTACAGAGACACATTCATACACATTGTTTATTTCCACAACGCTATATCCACCAATTTTTTCGTATTTGTGTGTTTTTAAAACAAATGAGGAATGAATGCTATGTGTTTGTAAAATACAGTATTACTGCCCTCATATTTTGTATTCATAGATATTAGAACCCCTCTAAAAAATACCGGGTCAATTATGACCCAATTTGTGTAATTTCTCAAACCCTGCGCTGCGTCCCTATAATATATACCCACCGCTGGGGTATTTTGATCCAACACGTTGGGTTACCAGATTGACCCAAAAAGGTGATTATTTTCACCCAGCAGAGGGTTGCTTTTACTCTTTAGCTGGGTTATTGTTATTCATGTATTTTTGACCGAGCAGTAGGCCATTTCTTACTTTATTGCTGTTTTTTCTACCTTCTCTCTATTTAATAATCTGCTATTTTTATAAAGGTAAAAATACTTCTAACATTTACAATCAATGTCACAACGTTACAAGATTCTATGAAATTCTTAAAATGACATATGGCCAATCATGAAAATTGTAGATAAAATACAAAATGTTTATTTTCAGATATTAATTTCAACTACAAAATGAAGTCATGCAAAAGATAAACAAGGGACACACATAAACCCAAACTTTAGAAGCACAACGCACCGTTAGAAAATCACAGCAGCCCTACCAGCTGAGGAAAGGGGCTGAAGAAAAGTACATATTTTATCCTATACTCCTCTAACAAGTATCCATGTAAGACAACAACAACGGAACAGAATGTATTTTGCTCCAGAGCCTGAATGTATTTTTCTCCAGAGCCTGAATGTATTTTGCTCCAGAGCCTGAATGTATTTTTCTCCAGAGCTTGAATGTATTTTGCTCCAGAGCCTGAATGTATTTTGCTCCAGAGCCTGAATGTATTTTGCTCCAGAGCCTGAATGTATTTTGCTCCAGAGCCTGAATGTATTTTGCTCCAGAGCCTGAATGTATTTTTCTCCAGAGCCTGAATGTATTATTTTCCAGAGCCTGAATGTATTTTGCTCCAGAGCCTGCCCATTCCCGATGGTGAAGGCCGGGGAATAGAGGCGAATGTCCCGGAGAATCAGAATGCAGGGTTCGAGTCCCGGGTTGTTTGTGTCGCCTGGCGGAGATTTTCAGACATATTTATCCAGCCTGAAGATTATAGAATATGAGTATACAAACAATAATCAAGACACACATTACATTTGTACACACACACACACACACTTCTGTATGCAAGACCTTAATCTGCATTGGGTTGAGTCCAGACACTGTGCATGGTTTACAGTATTACAGTGTTGTAGTACTGCGTCCGGTCCCCAGACCACATATTGAGTGTTTCGGTCTTGATAACCGTCCAAACTCAACTCCATGATGTAGGATGGAGTTGATCTGTGATTAGTGTGGGCGGACTGGAGCTCCGACGACACATAAAATTAATATTTCAGCACAAAGAATAGGATAATGTCATGTGTAAATGCGAGCTATTTATTTGGTGCTGAAATACGTAGTTTTTCCTACATTTAAAAAAAAAATCGCTTTGGTATTATTTTCACAAGTATGTGGTACATTTTCACAACTCTTAGTACAAAACTTCAAACTGGTCCCACTTGTAACGCAGCCAGTCCATCTAAAACCTGTCATTGTGTATTTATTTGGATTGTAAACATCTCTCACCACACATCCATTGATTCAAAATATACGTTTATTGTGAAATGTAAAGACAACATTGGTTTAAACGCCAAAACACAACATAATATCTTTCAATTTAGTCGTTTTAACTACCTGTTAATCCAGTAGCAAAGCTGTTTCAAGATACGTTTTCAAATCGTCCTTAGAAGAGCTGAAAGTAACATGCTGCAGTACTGTAAATCACATTAGGAAATACACTTACATTACCCAACAACATGGACAGACAATCTATAATTTCCATAATCTATCCAATGTGTAATCAAAAGTATGATCAATGAGGACATCCTCTACAATCATGCATGTCAACAACAAAAAAAACATTCATTTTTCAGACATTATTGCAACACAGCACTGTGTGCTGTCAGTAATCAAATGTAAGAAATTAAATCAAACAAATGAAATTAATGAAAATAAAATATAACGATTAGGACGCATTAATTTGCATCAAGCCTGTCTTGAGCATTTGGACATACATTTTCATCCACATCAAGAGTGAATGTCCTCGCAGTCTATGCACCGCGGGAAAAATATTTTGTCATGTCGTATCCACGCTTGACATTAGGCCGCATTGATGTCGTCGCATACCTCATTCATGGCCTGCTGAAATAATGTCTCAATAAGGTTGAGGAAAGGAGAGTATGGGGACAGGTAAATGTTCGGGGATGGGGATGGGCCCAAACCACGTCTGAATCATCTCTGCATGGTGGAACCTGACGTTGTCCCACACAGGTCTGCTCAATTTCTTTGAGAAACACAACGAGCTGTGCAGCGTTGTAGGATCCAAGTAATGGCCTACATCGTAAAAACACCGTCTCCAGACATAGCTGCCGACATGTTTCCCCAACGCTGTCCCGAGGTTCCGCCACGGCATCTAGCTGTTGGCAGGTCTAAAAATATATTTTGATTAGTTATTTTTACAGTATAGTTCCAATATGATATTGTGAAGTAGCATGTGAATCAAATAGTAACAGTATTTGCAATTTTATTTAACCTTTATTTAACTAGGTAAGTCAGATAAGAACTAATTGTTATTTACAGGGACCGCCTACCCTGGAAAAACCCTCCCGTAACCCGGACAACGCCGTTCTATGGGACTCCCGATCACAGCCGGATGTTATTTTTTTATTTTTTTTATTTGACCTTTATTTAACCAGGTAGGCCAGTTGAGAACAAGTTATCATTTACAACTGCGACCTGGCCAAGATAAAGCAAAGCAGTGTGACACAAACAACAACACAGAGATACACATGGAGTAAAACAAACATACAGTCAATAATACAATAGAAAAGGTCTATTATACAGTGTGTGCAAATGAGGTAGGATAAGGGAAGTAAGGCAATGAATAGGCCATAGTGGCTAAATAATTACAATATACTAATTTAACACTGGAGTGGTAGATGTGCAGAAGATGAGTGTGCAAGTAGAGATTCTGGGGTGCAAAGGAGCAAGATAAATAAAATAACAGTATGGGGATGGGCTATGTAAAGGTGCAGTGATCTGTGAGCTGGTGCTTAAAGCTAGTGAGGGAGATATGAGTGATACAGCCCGGGATCGAACCCGGGTCTGTAGTGACGCCTCTAGCACTGCTATGCAGTGCCTTAGACTGCTGCGCCACTCAGTCCCCTATAGAGTGCAGTTGTTTCACCCAGTCGTTGTTTTTCTCAAAAAGGCAACAGGTAAATGTCTTTCATAGATACCTGCTGCCTCTTCAAAAAGGCAGGCAATTGTTGGAAGGTTGATTGATGCCACATTGGAAAAGGTGTCATCGTTCTCCTCAATGGCCTGTTTTATTTCAGACAGCCATATGTCATCCGCCCACACTAGTCACTGCTCAACTCCACCGACGTCAAAGCTACAGGCCGCCCACACTAGTCACTGCTCAACTCCACCGACGTCAAAGCTACAGGCCGCCCACACTAGTCACTGCTCAACTCCACCGACGTCAAAGCTACAGGCCGCACACACTAGTCACTGCTCAACTCCATCGACGTCAAAGCTACAGGCCGCACACACTAGTCACTGCTCAAATACATCGTACATCATGGAGTTGAGGTTACTTAGCTTGGTGTTGGATACATTTTTACTTGGCCTTGACTCTGACTCAGTCTCAAACAATGAGGACTCGTAATTTCTCCCCAAGACCAGCCGAGACCAGCGGAGTTAAAAAAAAAAACTGAATTACAGTCAGATAAGGTAGAGAAACCGAGATATCCCACTCCCTAATGTTTCAGGCCGTGGCCGCTCTGGTCTGCTTATTGCCCATGCCGGCAGAGGGGGTGCTCAAGATATGGTAGAGTGTCAAACTCATTCCATGGAGGGCCTAGTGTCTGCAGATTTTTGTTTTTTCCTTTCAATGAAGCCCTGGACAACCAGGTTTGGGGAGTTCCTTACTAATTAGTGACCGAAATTCATCAATCAAGTACAAGGGAGGAACAAAAACCTACAGACACTCTGCCCTCTGTGGAATGAGTTTGACACCTATGTGGTAGAGAAAGGAGACATCTCACCAGCTAATTGTTTCTGGTCGGGGTGGGTGGGGAGAGGATATTAAGTAGACTAAAGCCAGCTGTTCCCTCTCTCACATGAGCATGCCAGAGATTATGGATGAACCGTGAGCATGCCAGAGATTATGGATGAACCGTGAGCATGCCAGAGATTATGGAAGAACCGTGAGCATGCCAGAGATTATGGATGAACTGTGAGCATGCCAGAGATTATGGAGGAACCGTGAGCATGCCAGAGATTATGGAGGAACCGTGAGCATGCCAGAGATTATGGATGAACCGTGAGCATGCCAGAGATTATGGATGAACCGTGAGCATGCCAGAGATTATGGATGAACCGTGAGCATGCCAGAGATTATGGAGGAACCGTGAGCATGCCAGAGATTATGGATGAACCGTGAGCATGCCAGAGATTATGGAGGAACCGTGAGCATGCCAGAGATTATAGAGGAACCGTGAGCATGCCAGAGATTATGGAGGAACCGTGAGCATGCCAGAGATTATGGAGGAACCGTGAGCATGCCAGAGATTATGGAGGAACCGTGAGCATGCCAGAGATTATAGAGGAACCGTGAGCTTGCCAGAGATTATGGATGAACCGTGAGCATGCCAGAGATTATGGAGGAACCGTGAGCATGCCAGAGATTATGGATGAACTGTGAGCATGCCAGAGATTATGGATGAACCATGAGCATGCCAGAGATTATGGATGAACCGTGAGCATGCCAGAGATTATGGATGAACCGTGAGCATGCCAGAGATTATGGAGGAACCGTGAGCATGCCAGAGATTATGG
The DNA here is from genome assembly GCF_901001165.1 of Salmo trutta. Lineage (NCBI taxonomy): Eukaryota > Metazoa > Chordata > Actinopteri > Salmoniformes > Salmonidae > Salmo > Salmo trutta. The sequence continues at coordinate 48,456,523 of NC_042965.1, forward strand.
AGGAACCGTGAGCATGCCAGAGATTATGGAGGAACTGTGAGCATGCCAGAGATTATGGATGAACCGTGAGCATGCCAGAGATTATGGATGAACCGTGAGCATGCCAGAGATTATGGATGAACCGTGAGCATGCCAGAGATTATGGATGAACCTTGAGCATGCCAGAGATTATGGATGAACCGTGAGCATGCCAGAGATTATGGATGAACCGTGAGCATGCCAGAGATTATGGAGGAACTGTGTGAATCCACACTCCTTACATGACATATTAATATCTCATTGACTATTGAAACATGGGCTTCCTTCCTTTCTCGTAATCTTAGTTACCTACTGTCCTTTGCTTTGGTTTAAAGGTGCACCATGCAGAAATAGCCATTTCCTGGTTGCAAAAACTCTAATAGTTCATTTCAGTTTCTATGACAAAACAAGCAAGGATAGTGTCGAGAATCGTTGTACGATCTAAACCACTGTGAAATATATTTTAGAAAACCAAAAATATAGTATTTTCAGCTGTTTGAAGCTGGTGTACAAAACCCAAAGTAAAAGATGGAAAAAAACTAAACATTTAAGAACAGGCAAGCATAGAAATAGTGCACATAGAACAGATCTACCTCTTCTTAGACTGGCTTTCAATGGGAATGACAGATCTATAACACATAGAACAGATCTACCTCTTCTTAGACTGGCTTTTAATGAGAATTATGACGTTATGACACAGTCCAGTTATAACCATGTCATAACATTTCATAACAGCTGACATAACTTGTCATAACTTTTATAATATGGTCATAACACTATCATAACACATATTTAGACCTGTTGTGACATATATTGCGTTATTTTATGTCTGGTTATGACACCTACATAAGCGTGTCAAACGCTTTTTAAAATATTGTTTTATTTTTTTTATTGACCAGATTAAATTAACATTGTTATTGCCCCAATGCTCTGTTTCTGATGACTGGGATGAATGCAGGAGCAGATTTCAGGAGCAGGACAAGACACCCTCTTCGTGACTGAGGACTGACATAAGGGCCTATCTGGCTGATATGATCATGATGGTCATAATTGATGAAAAAAATATGACTGTAAAGAATTCATTATAACAACAACAAAGGATTTAAGATACAAACTTTCAAATGAAAGGTGTAAATATATCGGTCATGACAGGGTTATGACAATATTATGACAGGTTATGACAAGTTAAGTCAGCTGTTATGACCCATTATGACCTTGTTATGACACTGGATATCAAGTAAAGTGTTACAGAATGTTCTTGATTTACTGGTAGGGAAAAGCTGTAACATATTTTGTATTTTTAACTATTATACACCTGTTTGGGTTAGTGACAATTTATAGAGTGGATCACCATTCTGAATGTCTGCAGAATCCATATGTTGTTCTGAAATATGAACATAGAAATACTGGACATTTTCTACTTTTATTATGGTGCTGATTTGACACAATTACTAACATGGTCTTGAATTGGACTCACATTTTTCTGGTCTCGGTATTGACTCTGTCTCGGAACCATCGTCCCAGTCCCGATGTTGACTTGGTAATAATGTGCAAATGTTGTACAATCCAGGTGTGGAAAGCTCTTACAGTTACCCAGAAAGTATTGACTCAGGACTTTGAATACTTATGTAGATGCTTATTTCTGTATTTCATTTTCAAAACATTTTTTTCATTAAAAAAATAAACAAATACATGTTTTTATTTTGTAATCATGGGGTATTGTGTGTAGATTGGTGAGATTATTATTTTTTTATCCATTTGGAATTCAGGCTGCAACACAACAAAATGCGAAATTAGTCAAGGGGTATGAATACATTCTGAAGGACAGTATGTGCACTGGTGGTAGGAGAAGCACCCTCGGGGTCATGCTGCATTTACTATCTGGGGGACAAAGACGAAAACGTTTAAGCGGAGAGTCAAAATGGAATGCCTAAACTGGGATGAACATCAAATCTCTATGTAGCTAGCTAGCGTTATCTACCTAAAGTAACTGTGTCTGTATCCAGACTGAGACTAGGTAGCTAACTCATAGATATGATTAGGCTAAAAATCATACAGCAACTGAAACACAATAAAAGCAATAGTTATAACCTTGCCAACTAGCTAGCTAGCTAGCAACCATTTTTCATGAACTCAGAGACAGGGAATAGGCCTATCTAAGTAATATCTCTAGCTGGTCTAGCTAGCTAGCACCGAGGTAAAGTTGGTTTTATATTCACAGATTCAGACATTCATCAGACATTCATCAACAATTCAACAGACATTCAACAGACATTCACCAGACATTCAACAGACATTCATCAGGCATTCATCAGACATTCAACAGACATTCACCAGACATTCAACAGACATTCGTCAGACATTCATCAGACATTCAACAGACATTCAACAGACATTCATCAGACATTCAACAGACTTTCATCAGACATTCATCAGACATTCAACAGACATTCATCAGACATTTATCAGACATTCAACAGACATTCAACAGACATTCATCAGACATTCAACAGACATTCATCAGACATTCACCAAAAGCCATTTAAAAATGTAAAAATCAATAAAAAATTCACCGTTTGTCACAGAATCATAATTATTCATTATTTTAGAAATGTCTAGCATACTTTTACCACCTGCTTTGAGTAGAAATCCCAGTTTTGACTTGATAGAAATACATAAAATCTATAAAATGCCATTTAAAGCGGTATAAATCAATAACTAATTCACCGTTTGTCACAGAAACATCAAACTAGGTATGATTTATTCTATAAATGTCTAGCATACTTTTACACCCTTTGTTTTAAATACAAGTTCCAGTTTTGATTTGATAGAGGGCATGTAGTCCGTTTAGAGGGTGTTTTTTCAAAGTTCTAACCAGTCTGTTATACCCTATTAGAAGGGGCCTGGCATAAACTTCTGCATCTTCAGTCAGATTAAATTAGATTACAGGAAAAACTACGGGGTGTAGGGGTCAGGCCTGACTAACAAAGAAGACAAGTGGATGGATCAAGAGGACCAAGACAACTAAGAGGATCAACATGGACATTCCACAGTGGAGATAAGGAAAACTAAGAATAACATACAGTACTGTTCAAAAGTTTGGGGTCACTTAGAAAATTCCTTCTTTTTGAAAGAAAAGCAATTTTTTTGGCCATTAACATAGCATCAAATTGATCAGAAATACAGTGTAGAAATTGTTAATGTTGTAAATGACTATTGTAGCTTGAAACAGCAGATTTTTTATGAAATATCTACATAGGCGCACAGAGGCCCATTATCAGCAACCATCACTCCTGTGTTCCAATGGCACGTTGTGTTAGCTAATCCAAGTTTATCATTCTAAAAGGCTAATTGATCATTAGAAAACCCTTTTTCAATGATGTTAGCACAGCTGAAAACTGTTGTTCTGATCAAAGAAGCAATAAAACTGGCCTTCTTTAGACTAGTTGAGTATCTGGAGCATCAGCATTTGTGGGTTCGATTACAGGCTCAAAATGGCCATAAACAAAGAGCTTTCTTCTGAAACTCGTCAGTCTATTCTTTTTCTGAGAAATGAAGGCTATTCCATGCGAGAAATTGCCAAGAAACTGAAGATCTCGTAAAATGCTGTGTACTACTCCCTTCACAGAACAGAGCAAACTGGCTCTAACCAGAATAGAAAAAGGAGTGGGAGGCCCCGGTGCACAACTGAGCAAGAGGACAAGTACATTAGAGTGTCTAGTTTGAGAAACAGATGCCTCACAAGTCCTCAACAGGCAGCGTCATTAAATAGTACCCGCAAAACACCTGTCTCAATGTCAACAATGAAGAGGCAACTCCGGGATGATGGCCTTCTAGGCAGAGTTGCAAAGAAAAAGTCATATCTCAGACTGGCCAATAAAAAGAAAATATTAAGATGGGCAAAAGAACACAGACACTGGACAGAGATAGAAAGGTTAAAGACAGATTTTAAAAGTATACTAGACATTTATAGAATAAATCATACCTAGTTTGACGATTATGTCATAATTAGTGAAAATGTTATTGATTTACATAGCTTTAAATTGCATTTTATATATGTTATGTATTTATATCAAATAAAAACTGGAATTTCTCCTCAAAACAAAGGTTGTAAAAGTATGCTAGACATTTCTTGTCACGTCCTGACCAGCAGAGGGAGTATTGTATTATAATTTGGTCAGGACGTGGCAGAAGGGTGTTTGTTTTGTATGGTTGGGGTTGTGTGTGTTATTAAAGGGGTGTTTGGTTTATGTAGTCTGGGGTTTGAGTATATGTTCTAGTGTTGGTTTTCTATGGTTTTCTAGTCTGTCTATTTCTGTGTGGTTTGTGTGGCTCCCGATCAGGAACAGCTGTACGTCGTTGTTCCTGATTGGGAGTCATATATTAGATGCTTGTTTTCACCTGGGGATTTTGTGGGTAGTTGTCTTTAGCACTGCTGTTGTGAGTATAGCCTGTTAAACTGTCTTTTGTCGTTCTTCATTTTATTATTTTTTTCCTTGCTCTCTGTGTTTAATAAATATTCAAGATGAGCATCCACATTCCTGCTGCGTTTTGGTCATCTCTACCCAACGACACCCGTGACATTTCTAGAATAAATCATACCTAGTTTGATGTTTCTGTGACAAACAGTGAATTAGTTATTGATTTATATCGCTTCAAATTGCATTTTATAGATTTGATGTATACTGCTCAAAAAAATAAAGGGAACACTTAAACAACACAATGTAACTCCAAGTCAATCACACTTCTGTGAAATCAAACTGTCCACTTAGGAAGCAACACTGATTGACAATACATTTCACATGCTGTTGTGCAAATGGAATAGACAACAGGTGGAAATTATAGGCAATTAGCAAGACACCCCCAATAACGGAGTGGTTCTGCAGTGGTGTCCACAGACCACTTCTCAGTTCCTTTGCTTCCTGGCTGATGTTTTGGTCACTTTTGAATGCTGGCGGTGCTTTCACTCTAGTGGTAGCATGAGACGGAGTCTACAACCCACACAAGTGGCTCAGGTAGTGCAACTCATCCAGGATGGCACATTCTTGCGAGCCGTGGCAAGAAGGTTTGCTGTGTCTGTCAGCGTAGTGTCCAGAGCATAGAGGCGCTACTAGGAGACAGGCCAGTACATCAGGAGACGTGGAGGAGGCCATAGGCGGACAACAACCCAGCAGCAGGACCGCTACCTCCGCCTTTGTGCAAGGAGGAGCAGGAGGAGCACTGCCAGAGCCCTGCAAAATGACCTCCAGCAGGCCACAAATGTGCATGTGTCTGCTCAAACGGTCAGAAACAGACTCCATGAGGGTGGTATGAGGGCCCGACGTCCACAGGTGGGGGTTGTGCTTACAGCCCAACACCGTGCAGGACGTTTGGCATTTGCCAGAGAACACCAAGATTGGCAAATTCGCCACTGGCGCCCTGTGCTCTTCACAGATGAAAGCAGGTTCACACTAAGCAGGTGACAGACGTGACAGTCTGGAGACGCTGTGGAGAACGTTCTGCTGCCTGCAACATCCTCCAGCATGACCGGTTTGGCGGTGGGTCAGTCATGGTGTGGGGTGGCATTTCTTTGGGGGGCCGCACAGCCTTCCCTGTAGCTCAGTTGGTAGAGCATGGTGTTTGCAACACCAGGGTTGTGGGTTCGATTCCCACGGGGGGCCAGCACAGAAAAAAAATGTATGAAATGTATGCATTCACTACTGTAAGTCGCTCTGGATAAGAGCGTCTGCTAAATGACTAAAATGTAAAATGTAAAATGTAATGTGCTCGCCAGAGGTTGCCTGACTGCCATTAGGTGCCGAGATGAGATCCTCAGACCCCTTGTGAGACCATATGCTGGTGCTGTTGGCCCTGGGTTCCTCCTAATGCAAGACAATGCTAGACCTCATGTGGCTGGAGTGTGTCAGCAGTTCCTGCAAGAGGAAGGCATTGATGCTATGGACTGGCCCGCCCGTTCCCCAGACCTGAATCCAATTGAGCACATCTGGGACATCATGTCTCGCTCCATCCACCAACGCCACGTTGCACCATAGACTGTCCAGGAGTTGGCGGATGCTTTAGTCCAGGTCTGGGAGGAGATCCCTCAGGAGACCATCCGCCACCTCATCAGGAGCATGCCCAGGCATTGTAGGGAGGTCATACAGGCACGTGGAGGCCACACACACTACTGAGCCTCATTTTGACTTGTTTTAAGGACATTACATCAAAGTTGGATCAGCCTGTAGTGTGGTTTTCCACTTTAATTTTGAGTGTGACTCCAAATCCAGACCTCCATGGGTTGATAAATTGGATTTCCATTGATTATTTTTGTGTGATTTTGTTGTCAGCACATTCAACTATGTAAAGAAAAAAGTATTTAATAAGATTATTTCTTTCATTCAGATCTAGGATGTGTTATTTTAGTGTTCCCTTTATTTTTTTGAGCAGTGTATTTCTATCAAGTCAAAACTGGAATTTCTACTCAAAACAAAGGTTGTAAAATTATACTAGACATTTATAGAATAAATAATATTTAGTTTGATAATTCTGTGACAAACTGAACTTTTTTATTGATTTTTACATTTTTTAATGGCTTTGTCGAATGTCTGTCGAATGTCTGTCGAATGTCTGTTCAATGTCTGAATGTGTGAATATAAAACCAACTTTACCTCAGTCTAGCTACCAACCATATTACATGAACTCGAAAAACTGAGTAAAAAGCTGACGTTTCTAAATATCCATTCTGGTTAAATAGAAGTAGCTATCATAATTACATATTATCTCAGTTATTGACAATTGTAAATCATTTTCTTTAGCATATTACCCCATACATGCTACATAACGTTGGCTAACTTAGCTAGCTAGCAAGCTATTTCACTGTGCTGTGTGTAGTAGCAGACCTGTAAGATTTGTGTTACAGTTTGGTATGTCAATTGTTTCACGTAAACTAGGTTTCTCTTTCTCTTTGGCTAGGTAGACCAGCTATAGATGTTACTTAGCTAGGTCTATTCCCTGTCTCTGTTAGCCACAACGCCTTTCCCATTTGTCCATTGAAAAGTAGGCCTGATTCCACTCAGCAATGGCTGCATTGATAGACTTACGACAGATGCAATAGTCCTCATTCATGAGTTTGCCAGATCACTTTGACCTTCTGGTTTTGGTGGGAGAATTAACCCACTCACTGGGTCATATGTCAACATCCCAGCATCAACAACTAAACTACAATAAATCAAATCAAAAACCAAATCAATACACCCCAGCAGTTTGGTCGTCCAAACAACACCACAGTTGGGTCGTCCAAACAACCGAGCAGTTGGGTCATCCAAACAACACCGCAGTTGGTTCATCCAAGCACCCAACAGTTGGGTCGTCCAAACAACCGAGCAGTTGGGTCATCCAAACAACACTGCATTTGGGTCATCCAAACAACACTGCATTTGGGTCATCCAAACAACACTGCAGTTGGGTCATCCAAACAACACTGCATTTGGGTCATCCAAACATCACTGCAGTTGGGTCATCCAAACAACACTGCAGTTGGGTCATCCAAACAACACTGCAGTTGGGTCATCCAAACATCACTGCAGTTGGGTCATCCAAACAACACTGCATTTGGGTCATCCAAACAACACTGCAGTTGGGTCATCCAAACAACACTGCATTTGGGTCATCCAAACATCACTGCAGTTGGGTCATCCAATCAACCCAGGAGTTGGCTCATCCAAACAACACTGCAGTTGGGTCATCCAAACAACACTGCAGTTGGGTCATCCAAACAACACTGCAGTTGGGTTGTCCAAACAACACTGCAGTTGGGTCATGCAAACAACCCACCAGTTGGGTCATCCAAACAACACTGAAGAGGGTCATCCAAACTCCCCTGCAGAAGGGTCATCCAATCACCCCAGAAGTTGGGTCGTCCAAACAACACTGCAGATGGGTCATCCAAACAACACTGCAGTTGGGTCATCCAAACAACACAGCAGTTGGGTCATCCAAAATCCCATGCAGTTGGGTCATCCAAACACCCCTGCAGATGGGTCAATCCATCACCTCAGCATTTGGGTAATCCAAACAACACTGCAGTTGGGTCGTCCAAACATCACTGCAGTTGGCTCATACAAACAGCACTGACGTTGGCTCATACAAACAACACTGACGTTGGGTCGTCCAAAAAACACTGCAGTTGGGTCATCCAAACATCCACCAGTTGGGTCATCCAATCACCCAGCATTTTTGAGTTTGTGTAGACCTATTACAACTGGTTTAGTTGCGAAACGCTATATATCAATTGTCTGGATGGAATTTTGTATTTTTTATTTTTATTCACCTTTATTTAGCCTGGTAGGCTAGTTGAGAAAAAGTTCAAATTTAATGTTCATATCCTGTATAGTCTATTTAATATTCATACCATGCATTGGTTTGCTTATAGGGCATTCTAGCGTGTGTATTATTTCCTTATCATGCACGGTATTATTCAATGGCTTTAAGTTCAATCTTACATATTGTTTGTTTTTAGCTGCTTTCGAAAGCAAAAGTGAAAATGAAAGCATTATTGGCATTGTTGAACACAATTTTCATAAAAGCAAGCTGATGGTTTGGGAAGGCTTTCCACTAGATGTTGGACCATTGCTGCAGGGAATTATTTCCATTCAGCCACAAGAGCATTCATGAAGTCGGGCACTGATGTTGGGCAATTAGGCCTGGCTCGCTGTCGGTGTTCCAATTCATCCCAAAGGTGTTCGATGGGGTTGAGGTCAGGGCTCTGTGCAGGCCAGTCAAGTTCTTCCACACTGATCTCGACAAACCATTTCTGTATGGACCTCGCTTTGTGCACGGGGGAATTGTCATACTGAAACAGGAAAGGGCCTTCCCCAAACTTTTGCCACAAAGTTGGAAGCACAGAATCATCTACAATGTCATTGTATGCTGTAGCGTTGAGATTTCCTTTCACCTGAACTAAGGGGCCTGAACCATGAAAAACAGCCCCAGACCATTATTCCTCCTCCACCAAACTTTACAGTTGGCACTATGCATTTGGGCAAGTAGCGTTCTCCTGACAGTCGCCAAACCCAGATTCGTCTGTCGGACTGCCAGATGGTGAAGCGTGATTCATCACTCTAGAGAACACGTTTCCACTACTCCAGAGTCCAAAGGAGTTAAGCTTTACACCACTCCAGCCGGCACTTGGCATTGCACATGGTGATCTCGAGCTTTACACCACTCCAGCCGACACTTGGCATTGCACATGGTGATCTTAGGCGTGTGCTGACTTTTCTTCCAGTCACTGAGCTCTTCAGTAAGGCCATTCTACTGCCAATGTTTGTCTATGGAGATTGCATGGTTGTGTGCTCGATTGTATACACCTGTCAGCAACGGGTGTGGCTGAAAAGCCAAATCCACTCATTTGAAGGGGTGTCCACATTCTTTTGTGTATATAGTGTATAAACACACCTACTCATTCAAGGGATTTGCTTTATTTTTTACGATATTGTACATTGTAGAATAATAGTGAAGACATCAAAACTATACATTTTTAACAGGGCATACCTATTAATTGAAATGAATTCCAGGTGGCTACCTCATGAAGCTGGTTGAGAGAATGCCAAGACTGTGCAAAGCTGTCATCAAGACAAATGGTGGCTACTTTGAAGAATCTCAAATATAAAATATATTTTGATTTGTTCATTACTTTTTTAGTTACTACGTGTTATTTCATAGTTTTGATGTCTTCAATGTTATTATACAGTGTAGAATATCGTAAAAATCAAGCAAATCCCTTGAATGAGTAGGTGTGTTGAGACTTTTGACTGGTAATGTATGATAAGCCTGGACAACAATCTATTTCATATTTTTATGGTGCAGCTCAGAAGTATAAATCGATTATATCTCCAATATACAATGTCCGATTTGAAAAAAAGTGACATATCAGATCCATACACGTATAAACTACTCATTATTGTTGTTGTTTGTTAAAAAGTGAAACATGACTATAATACAATGATTATCAATTACTGCTGCAGATGGGCACACATTTCTTTAGAATACTAAAATACGACAATAACAACATAATAATAATAATATCCATCAAGAGTCCAATCCTTAAAGGATTAGCCTCTTTTTTTCAATTTTCGCCTAAAATCACATGCCCAAATCTAACTGCCTGTAGCTCAGGCCTTGAAGCAAGGATATGCATATTCTTTGGACCATTTGAAAGGAAACACTTTGAAGTTTATGGAAATGTGAAAGGAATGTAGGAGAATATAACACAATAGATCTGGTTAAAGATAATACAAAGAAAATACCAACCATTCTTTTGTGCGTTTTTTTGTACCGTCATCTTTGAAATGCAAGAGAAAGGCCATAATGTATTATTCCAGCCCAGGTGGAAGTTATATTTTGGCCACTAGATGGCATCAGTGTATGTGCAAAGTTTTAGACTGATCCAATGAACCATTGCATTTCTGTTAAATGTTTGTATCAAGATTGCCCAAATGTGCCTAATTTGTTTATTAATAACTTTTCATGTTCAAAATTGTGCACTCTCCTCAAACAAGCTACTGTAAATTGGACAGTGCAGTTAGATTAACAAGAATTTAAGATTTCTGCCAATATCAGATGTCCTGGGAAATGTTCTTGTTACTTACAACCTCATACTAATTGCATTAGCCTACGTTAGCCCCCACACCACTGCAGTGATATCAACAGACCACTACAGCTGGCCCAGAACAGAGTGGCATGTCATGCTCTTCATTGTAATCATAGGGCTGATATAAATACTACGGATAGTAAATCTCACATGGATAGGCAGATCATTTCATAAAAATTGAGCTATATAGGAGAAAGCCCTGCCTCCAGCTGTTTGCTTAGAAATTCTAGGGACAATAAGGAGGCCTGCATATTGTGAACGTAGCGTACGTGTAGGTATGTACGGCAGGACCAAATCGGAGAGATAGGTAGGAGCAAGCCCATGTAATGCTTTGTAGGTTAGCAGTAAAACCTTGAAATCAGCCCTAGCCTTAAAAGGAAGTCGGTGTAGAGAGGCTAGCACTGGGGTAATATGAACACATTTTTTGGTTCTAATCAAGATTCTAGCAGCTGTGTTTAGCACTAACTGAAGTTTATTTAGTGCTTTATCCGGGTAGCCGGAAAGTAAAGCATTGCAGTAGTCTAACCTAGAAGTGACAAAAGCATGGATACATTTTTCTGCGTAATTTTTGGACAGAAAGTTTCAGATTTTTGCAATGTTACGAAGATGGAACAAAGCTGTCCTTGAAACAGCCTTGATATGTTCGTCAAAAGAGAGATCAGGGTCCAGAGTAACGCCGAGGTCCTTCACAGTTTTATTTGAGACGACTGTACAACCATCCAGATTAATTATCAGATCCAATAGCAGATCTCTTTGTTTCTTGGGACCTAGAACTAGCATCTCTGTTTTGTCCGAGTTTAAAAGTAAAACATTTTCCGCCATCCACTTCCTTATGTCTGAAACACAGGCTTCCAGGGTAGGCAATTTTGGCACTTCACCATGTTCCATCGAAATGTACTCCTGTGTGTCATCCGCATAGCAGTGAAAGTTGACATTGTTTCCCGAATGACATCACCAAGAGGTAGAATATATAGTGAAAATAATATTGGTACTAAAACGGAACCTCGAGGAACACCAAAAGAATGTGGTGATCGATGATGTCAAAAGTAGCACAAAGGTCTAGGAGCACGAGGACAGATGCAGAGCCTGATGTCAACAGCTTTTGTGAGGAATGGGAGAAAAGATATAGGCCGATAGTTTTTTACATTTTCCGGGTGAAGGTTTGGCTTTTTCAAGACAGGCTTTGTTACTTTTTGTGAGATTCAAATCAAATCAATTCAAATTATATTTGTCACATGTGCCGAATACAACAGGTGTATACCTTACAGTGAAATGCTTCCTTATAAGCCCTTAATCAACAATGCAGTTTTACGAAAATACCTAGCAAAAGTAAGAAATAAAAGTAAGAAATATTTAAAGAGCAGCAGTAAAATAACAATAGCGAGGCTACATACAAGGGTCAATGTGCGGGGGCACCGGTAGGTCGAGGTAATTGTGGTAATATGTACATGTAGGTAGAGTTACTAAAGTGACTATGCACAGATAGTAACAGGGAGTAGCAGCAGCATAGAAGAAGTAGGGAGGGGCAATGCAAATAATCTGGGTAGCCATTTGATTAGATGTTAAGGAGTCTTATGGCTTGGGGGTAGAAGCTGTTTAGAAGCCTCTTGGTCCTAGACTTGGCGCTCCGGTACCGCTTGCCGTGCGGTAGCAGAGAGAACAATCTATGACTAGGGTGGCTGGAGTCTTTGACAATTTTTAGGGCCTTCCTCTGACTCCGCCTGGTATAGTGATGTACTGGGCCATACGCTTTACCCTCTGTAGTGCCATGCGGTCAGAGGCCGAGCAGTTGCCATACCAGGCAATGATGCAACCCATCAGGATGCTCTCGATGGTGCAGCTGTAAAACATTTTGAGGATCTGAGGAACCATGACAAAGCTAATGAGGGGGAATAGATTTTGTTGTGCCCTCTTTACGACTGTCTTGGTGTGCTTGGACCATGTTAGTTTGTTGGTGATGTGGACGCCAAGGAACTTGAAGCTCTCAACCTGCTCCACAACAGCCCTGTCGATGAGAATGGGTGCCTGTTCGGTCCTCCTTTTCCTGTAGTCAACAATAATCTCCATAGTCTTGATCACGTTGAGGGAAAGGTTGTTGTCCTGACAACACAAGGTCAGGTCTCTGACCTCCTCCCTATAGGCTGTCTCGTCGTTGTCGGTCATCAGGCTTACCACTGTTGTGTCATCGGAAAACTTAATGATGGTGTTGGAGTCGTGCCTGGCCATGAGTCATGAGTGAACAGGAAGTACAGGAGGGGACTGAGCAGGCACCCCTGAGGGGCCCCTGTGTTGAGGATCAGCGTGGCAGATGTGTTGTTACCTACCCTTACCACCTGGGGGCAGCCCGTCAGGAAGTCCAGGATCCAGATGCAGAGGGAGGTGTTTAGTCCCAGGGTCCTTAGCTTAGTGATGAGCTTTGAGGGGAATATGGTGTTGAATGCTGAGCTGTAGTCAATGAATAGTATTCTCACATAGGTGTTTCTTTTGTCCAGGTGGGAAAGGGCAGGGTGGAGTGCAAAAGAGATTGCATCATCTGTGGATCTGTTTGCGCCATATGCAAATTGGAGTGGGTCTAGTGTGTCTGCGATAATGGTGTTGATGTGAGCCATGACCAGCCTTTCAAAGCACTTCATGGCTACAGACGTGAGTGCTACGTGTCGGTAGTCATACAGGCAGGTTATCTTCGTTTTCTTGGGCACAGGGACTATGGTGGTCTGCTTGAAACATGTTGGTATTACAGACTCAGACAGGGAGAGGTTGAAAATGTCAGTGAAGGTACTTGCCAGTTGGTCAGCGCACGCTTTGAGTACACGTCCGGATAATCCGTCTGGCCCTGTGGCCTTGTGAATGTTGACCTGGTTAAAGGTTTTACTTACATCGACTGCGGAGAGCATGATCACACAGTTGTCCGGAACAGCTAATGCTTTCATGCATGTTTCATTGTTATTTGCCTCGAAGCGAGCATGGTAGTTATTTAGCTTATCTGGTGTCACTGGGCAGCTCTTGGCTGTGCTTCCCTTTGTAGTCTGTAATAGTTTGCGAGCCCTGCCACATCCGAAGAGTGCCGGAGCTGGTGTAGGACGATTTGATCTTAGTCCTGTATTGACGCTTTGCCTGTCTGATGGTTCGTCGGAGGGCATAGCTTCCGGGTTATACGCTTCCAGCTTAGAGTCCCACTCCTTGAAAGCGGAGTAGCTCATCTGCACTGAGCGGAGTAGCTCAGTACAGATGTTGCCTGTAACCCATGGCTTCTGGTTGGGGTATTCATGTACAGTCACTGTGGGGACGACATCATCGATGCACTTATTGATGAAGCCAGTGACTGATGTGGTGTACTCCTCAATGCCATCGGAAGAATCCCGGAACATATTCCAGTCTGTGCTAGCAAAACAGTCCTGTAGTTTAGCATCTGCTTCATCTGACCACTTTTTTATAGACCTGGTGCTGGTGCTTCCTGCTTTACTTTTTGGAGGAATCAGGAGGATAGAATTATGATCAGATTTGCCAAATGGAGGGTTAGGGAGAGCTTTGTACGCATCTCTGTGTTTTGGAGTAAAGGTAGTCTAGAGTTTTTTTCTCTCTGGGTGCACATTTAACATGCTGACAGAAATGAAGTAAAACTGATTTAAGTTTCCCTGCATTAAAGTCCCCGGCCTCTAGGAACGCCGCCTCTGGATGAGCGTTTCCCTGTTTGCTTATGGCGGTAGACAGCTCATTGAGTGTGGTCTAAGTGCCAGCATCGGTCTGTGGTGGTATGTAGATAGCTATGAAAAATACAGATGAAAACTCTCTAGGTAGATAGTGTGGTCTACAGCTTATCATGAGATACTCTACCTCAGGCGAGCAAAACCTTGAGGCTTCCTTAGATATCATGCACAAGCTGTTGTTTACAAATATACATAGACCGCCACCACTTGTCTTACCAGAAGCTGCTGTTCTACCCTGCCGATACAGTGTATAACCCGTCAGCTGTATGTTATTCATGTCGTCGTTCAGCCGTGACTTGGTGAAACATAAGATATTACAGGTTTTAATGTCCCATTGGTAGGACATTTGTGCTTTTAGTTCGTCCCATTTATTTTCCAGTGATTGTACGTTGGCTAACAGAACGGATGGCAAAGGCAGATTAGCCACTCGTCGCCTGATCCTCACAAGGCACCCCGATCTCCTACGAATGACGGGGATGTGGGCCAGTTCGGGTGTCTGGAGTAAATCCCTTCCGTCTGACTCATTAAAGAAAAATTATTCATCCAATTAAAGGTGAGTAATCGCTGTTCTGATTTCCAGAAGCTCTTTTTGGTCATAAGAGATGGTAGCAGCATCCTTATGTACAAAATAAGTTACAAACAATGTGAAAAAACTATCAAAATAGCACGGTTGGTCTGGAAGGGCATCTAGGAATCTTTGGGTTGTCCAAGAATTTATAGCACGGCTTTTGATGATAATTGGTTGGGGTCTGAGCAGATTATTTGTTGCGATTGCAGACGTAAAAAGATGGTGGTCCGATAGTCCAGGATTATGAGGAAAAACATTTAGATCCACAATATTTATTCAACGGGACAAAACTAGATCTAGGGTTTGAATGTGGCAATGACTAGGTTTGGAGACATGTTGGACAAAACCCACTGAATTGATGATCCGAAAGCTTTTTGGAGTGGGTCTGTGGACTTTTCCATATGAATACTAAAGTCACCAAAAATGTGAATATTATCTGCCATGTCTACAAGGTCCAATAGGAATTCAGGAGGCCTGTAAACAGTAGCAATAAAAAGTGATTGAGTAAGCTGCATAGATTTCTGTATGGATTTCATGATTTGTACATTTAAATTTGCTGTCATAAATGTTAGCAACCTCCGCCTTTGCGGGATGCACTGGGGATATAGAGTAACCAGGAGGAAAAGCCTCATTTAATACAATAAATTCATCAGGCTTGAGCCATGTTTCAGTCAGGCCAATCACATAAAGATTATGATCAGTGATACGTTCATTAACCTCTCTGGGGTATGTGGGACGCTAGCGCGGGACACACTATTCAACAGCCAGTGAAATAGCAGGGCGGCAAATTCAAAACAACAAAAATTGCATAATTCAAATTTCTCAAACATACAACTATTATATCCCGTTTTAAGGATACACTTCTCGGTAATCCAACCGCATTGTCCGATTTCAAAGAGGCTTTATGTCGAAAGCATAACATTAGATTATGTTAGGACAGCGCCGAGACAAGAAAAACCACACAGCCATTTTCCAAGCAAGGAGAGGCGTCACAAAAACCAGAAATACAGCTAAAATTAATCACTAACCTTTGATGATCTTCATCAGATGGTACTCATAGGACTTCATGTTACACAATACATGTATGTTTTGCTCGATAAAGTTCATATTTATATCCAAAAACCCCATTTTACATTGGCGTGTAATGTTCAGAAATGTTTTGCCTCACAAAACTTCCGGTGAATGAGCACATCAATTTACAGAAATACTCATCATTAACGTTGATAAAATATTCAACTGTTGTTCAAACAATTATAGATACACTTCTCCTTAATGCAACCGTGTCAGATTTGTCAGATTTCAAAAAAGCTTTATGGCGAAAGCAAATTTTGCAATAATCTGAGTACAGCGCTCAGATATCAAAACAAGCCATAACAGATACCCCCCATTTTGAAGTCAACAGTAATGACAAAAATTACATTAGAAATATTCACTTACCTTTGATGATCTTCATCAGAATGCACTCCCAAAAATCCCAGTTGCACAATAAATGTTTGTTTTGTTCGATAAAGTCCATAATTTATGTCCAAATACCTCCATTTTGTTCGTGTGTTTAGTCCACTACTCCAAATGCAGGAAGCGCGCACAAAATGTCACAACGAAAAGTAAAAAAAAGTTATATTTACGTTCGTAGAAACTTGTCAAACGATGTATAGCATCAATCTTTAGGATGTTTTTATCACAAATCTTCAGTAATATTCCAACCGGACAATTCCAATGTCTTCAAAAAAGAAAGGAACACAGCTAACTCTCACGTGAGTGTGCGCCACTGAGCTCATGTAATTTTCTCACTCATCTACTTTGAGGAGCTCTTATTCTCTCCCCAGTCACAATAGAAGCATGAAACAACACTCTAAAGACTGTTGACATCTAGTGGAAGCGTTAGGAAGTGCAAAATGAACCCTAAGTCACTGTATACTGTATAGGCAATCACTTGAAAAACTACAAACCTCAGATTTCCACACTTCCTGGTTGGATTGTTCCCAGGTTTTTGCCTGCCATATGAGTTCTGTTATACTCACAGACATCATTCAAACAATTTTAGAAACTCCAGAGTGTTTTCTATCCAAATCTACTAATAATATGCATATCCTACCTTCTGAACCTGAGTAGCAGGCAGTTTACTACGGGCATGCCTTTCATCTGGACATCAAAATACTGCCCCCTACCCTAGAGAAGTTAACTACAGCTGCCTTGGAAGTGAAGGATCTAACATTAAGTAGCCCTATTTTGAGATGTGAGATATCACAATCTTTTTCAATAATGGAAGGGAATGGTGGAGGTCTTTATTCCAGTGAGATTGCTAAGGCGAACACCGCCATGTTGTGTTTTGCTCAACCTAGATCGAGGCACAGACACGGTCTTAATGGGGATAGCTTAGCTGACTACACTTACTGTGCTAGTGGCAGACTCCACTAAGCTAATCTGAGAACAAGGCTTCCTAAATTCTATCAGCATATCGAATGCATGACACGAGCTGGTAGCATTCTGGACCATTGCTACTCTAACTTCCGCGATGCATTCAAAGCCCTCCCCCTCCCTCCCTTCAGCAAATCTGAACATGACTCCATTTTGTTGCTCCCATCTTATAGACAGAAACTTAAACAGGAAACGCCTGTGCTCAGGTCTATCCAACGCTGGTCTGACCAATCGGATTCCACGCTTCAAGATTGCTTCGATCACGTGGACTGGGATATGTTCCGGGTAGCATCAGACAACAACATTGACGTATACGCTGATTCGGTGAGCGAGTTTATTAGCAAGTGCATCGGTGATGTTGTACCCATGATGGCAGCATTCGCGCTTAACTGAAAGCGCGAACCTCCCATTTTAATCATGGCAAGGCGAATGGAAACATGACCGAATACAAACAGTGTCAATATTCCCTCCGCAAGGCAATCAAACAAGCAAAGCATCAGTACAGAGGCAAAGCAGAGTCGCAATTCAACGGCTCAAACACGAGACATATGTGGCAGGGTCTACAGTCAATCACGGATTACAAAAAGAAAACCAGCCCCGTCGCGTACGACGTCTTGCTCCCAGACAAATTAAACAACTTCTTTGTTCACTTTGAGGACAATACAGTGCCACTGACACGGCCCACTACCAAAGCCTGTGGGCTCTCCTTCACCGTGGCCAATGTGAGTAAAACATTTAAACGTGTTAACCCTCGCAAGGCTGCCGGCCCAGACGACATCCCTAGCCACTTCCTCAGAGCATGCGCAGACCAGCTGGCTGGTGTGTTTACAGACATATTCAATCAATCCCTATCCCAATCTGCTGTGCTCACATGCTTCAAGATGGCCACCATTGTTCCTGTTCCCAAGAAACCAAAGGTAACTGAACTAAATGACTATCGCCCCATAGAACTCACTTCTGTCATCATGAAGTGCTTTGAGAGACTACTCAAAGATCATATCACCTCCACCCTATCAGATACCCTAGACCCACTCCAATTTTCTTACCACCCCAATAGGTCCACAGACGACGCAATCACCATCACTGTGCGCACTGCCCTATCCCATCTGGGTAAGAGGAATAGCTATTTAAGAATGCTGTTCATTGACTACAGCTCAGCATTTAACACCATAGTACCCTCCGAACTCGTCATTAAGTTCGAGAGCCTGGGTTTCGACCCCGCCTTGTGCAACTGGGTCCTGGACTTTCTGACACGCCGCCCCCAGGTGGTGAGGGTAGGAATCAACATCTCCACCCGCTGATCCTCAACACTGGGGCCCCTCAAGGGTGTGTTCTCAGCCCTCTCCTGTACTCCCTGTTTACTCGTGACGGCATGGCCATGCATGCCTCAAACTCAATCATCAAGTTTGCAGACGACACTACGGTGGTAGGCTTGATTACCAACAAAGACGAGACGGCCTACAGGGAGTGGCCCCTCGGAGTGTGGTGTCAGGAAAATAACATCTCACTCAACGTCAACAAAACAAAGGAGATGATTGTGAATCTCAGGAAACAGCAGAGGGAGCACCCCTCCATCCACATCGATGGGACAGAGGTGGAGAAAGTGGAAAGTTTTAAGTTCTTTGGCGTACACATCACAGACAAACTGAAATGGTCCACCCACACAGACAGTGTGGTGAAGAAGGAGCAACAGCGCCTCTTCAACCTCAGGCTGAACAAATGTGTTTTGTCACCGAAAACACTCAAACGTGTACAGATGCACAATCGAGAGCATCCTGTCGGGCTGTATCACCCCCTGGTACGGCAACTGCTGCACCCACAACCGTAAGGCTCTCCAGAGGGTAGTGAGGTCTGCACAACGCATCACCGGGGGCAAACTACCTGCCCTCAAGGACACCGACACCACCCGATGTCACAGGAAGGCCAAAAAGATCATCAAGGACAACAACCACCCGAGCCACTGCCTGTTCACCCCGCTATCATCCAGAAGGCGAGGTCAGTACAGGAGCATCTTCACCACCCGAGCCACTGCCTGTTCACCCCGCTATCATCCAGAAGGCGAGGTCAGTACAGGTGCATCAAAGCTGGAACCGAGAGACTGAAAAACAGCTTCTATCTCAAGGCCATCAGACTGTTAAACAGCCTAACACAGAGGCTGCTGCCTACATACTGACTCAAATCTCTGGCCACTTTAATACATGTAATAAATGGATTGAATAAATGTATCACTAGTCACTTTAAATAACACCACTTTAATAATGTTTACATATCCTATATTACTCATCTCATATGTATATACTGTAGTCTACACCATCTACTGCATCTTGCCTATGCCGCACGGCCATCGCTCATCCATATATTTATATGTACATATTCTTATTCATCCCTTTACATTTGTGTGTATGAGGTAGTCATTGTGAATTTGCTAGATTACTTGATAGATATTACTGCACTGTCGGAACTAGAAGCACAAGCATTTCGCTACACTCACATTAACATCTGCTAACCAATAACCAATAACATTTGATTTGATTAGATTTGAGGCTGGCTAACTGCCTGCATTGAGACCCAATCAATGGACACCAAGAATACTACAAAGAATATATCAAGCACCATTAATCCACCCAAGAATAGATCACACTGCATTAATCCACCCAGGAATAGATCAAACTGCATTAATCCACCCAGGAATAGATCAAACTGCATTAATCCACCCAGGAACAGATCAAACTGCATTAATCCACCCAGGAATAGATCAAACTGCATTAATCCACCCAGGAATAGATCAAACTGCATTAATCCACCCAGTAACAGATAAAGCTCTATTAATCCACCCAGTAACAGATCAAGCTCTATTAATCCACCCAGTAACAGATCAAGCTCTATTAATCCACCCAGTAACAGATCAAACTCGATTAATCCACCCAGTTACATATCAAACTCTAATAATCCACCCAGGAATAGGTTACAATCCATTAATCCACCCAGGAATAGATCAAACTGCATTATTCCACCCAGGAATAGATCAAACTGCATTAATCCACCCAGGAATAGGTTACAATCCATTATTCCACCCAGGAATAGATCAAACTGCATTAATCCACCCAGGAATAGATCAAACGGCATTATTCCACCCAGGAATAGATCACACTGCATTCATCCACCCAGGAATAGGTTACAATCCATTATTCCACCCAGGAATAGATCAAACTGCATTAATCCACCCAGGAATAGATCAAACTGCATTATTCCACCCAGGAATAGATCACACTGCATTCATCCACCCAGGAATAGATCAAACTGCATTAATCCACCCAGGAATAGGTTACAATCCATTAATCCACCCAGGAATAGATCAAACTGCATTAATCCACCCAGGAATAGATCAAACTGCATTAATCCACCCAGGAATAGATCAAACTGCATTAATCCACCCAGGAATAGATCAAACTGCGTTAATCCACCCAGGAATAGATCAAACTCTATTAATCCACCCAGTAACAGATCAAACTCTATTAATCCACCCAGTAACAGATCAAGCTCTATTAATCCACCCAGTAACAGATCAAACTCTATTAATCCACCCAGTTACAGATCAAACTCTATTAATCCACCCAGTAACAGATCAAGCTCTATTAATCCACCCAGTTCCAGATCAAACTCTATTAATCCACCCAGTAACAGATAAAGCTCTATTAATCCACCCAGTTACAGATCAAACTCTATTAATCTACCCAGTAACAGATAAAGCTCTATTAATCCACCCAGTAACAGATCAAACTCTATTAATCCACCCAGTAACAGATCAAACTCTATTACTCTACCAAGTAACAGATCAAACTCTATTAATCCACCCAGTAACAGATCAAACTCTATTAATCTACCAGTTACAGATCGAACTCTATTAATCCACCCAGTTACAGATCAGCTCTATTAATCCACCCAGGAATAGATCAAACTCTATTAATCCACCCAGTTACATATCAAACTCTATTAATCTACCAGGAACAGATCAAACTCTATTAATCCACCCAGTTACAGATAAAGCTCTATTAATCTACCAGGAACAGATCAAACTCTATTAATCCACCCAGTAACAGATCAAACTCTATTAATCCACCCAGTAACAGATCAAACTCTATTAATCCACCCAGGAACAGATCAAACTCTATTAATCCACCCAGTTACAGATAAAGCTCTATTAATCCACCCAGTTACAGATCAACTCCAATAATCCACCCAGGAACAGATCATGTATGCCCCTGCCTTGTCTTTAATATTTATCAAACGAATAGACAATTATCAAAATGTTAATGTACATTTAACATCACTGCTTAACATCACACGACTCAGTACAGATACTCCCTCTATATAGCCATGTTATTTTTCCTCGTTATTGTTAATCGTTTTTCACTGTGGATATATTCCTTGTGTAACTATTTATTTTATTTTAGGTAACTTTGTATTGAAGCTATCTGCAGTCACAGTCAGACACGTAGCCTAACTATCTTGATTCTATGTTTAATGGAGATCCTTTGTGACTAAAGTGACGCGGAAGGACAAAAAACTAAAAACATCTAACGACTCAACACTACTAAGGTTCTGGGAATAAAGGCCCTGATTGTTCAGCATTGTCCAGAGAAAGGACACAGTGATAGAACACAAGGCTAGGACACAAGGCTAGGACACAAGGCTAGGACACAAGGACAGACACAGTGATAGAACACAAGACTAGGGCACAAGGATAGACACAGTGATAGAACACAAGGCTAGGACACAAGGATAGACACAGTGATAGAACACAAGGCTAGGACACAAGGATAGACACAGTGATAGAACACAAGGCTAGGACACAAGGATAGGACACAGGGATAAAACACGGGGATATAACATGGGGATAGAACACAGGGATAGAAAACAGGGATAGAACACAGGGATAGAACACAGAGTTAGAACACAGAGATATAACACAGGGATAGAACACAGGGATAGAACACAGGGATAGAACATGGGGATAGAACACAGGGATAGAACACAGTGATAGAACACATAAATCTAACACAGGGATCAAACACAGAGATATAACACACTGATAGAACACAGGGATAGAACACAGGTTTCAAACACAGAGATATAACACAGTGATCGAGCACAGAGATAGAACACAAGGATAGAACACAGTGATAGAACACAAGGCTAGGACACAAGGATAGACACAGGGATAGATCACAGGTATAGAACACCGGGATAGAACACAGTGATAGAACACAAGGCTAGGACACAAGGATAGACACAGGGATAGATCACGGGTATAGAACACCGGATTGAACACGGGGATAAAACACGGGGATAGAACACCGGGATAGAAAACGTGGATAGAACACTGGGATAGAACAAGGGGATAGAAAACGTGGATAGGACCCAGGGATAGAACACAAGGATAGAACACAGTGATAGAACACAAGGATAGAACACCGGGACAAAACACGGCGATAGATCACGGGGATAGAACACCGGGATAGAACACAAGGATAGAACACAGGGATAAAACACGGGGATAGATCACGGGGATAGAACACCGGGATAGAACACGGGGATAGAACACGGGGATAGAACACGGGGATAGAACACGGGGATAGAACACGGGGATAGAACACGGGGATAGAACACGGGGATAGAACACCGGGATAGAAAACGGGGATAGAACACGGGCATAGAACACAAAGATAGAACACCGGGATAGAACACGGGGATAGATCACGGGGATAGAACACCGGGATAGAACACGGGGATAGAACACGGAGATAGAACACGGGGATAGATCACGGGGATAGAACACTGGGATAGAACACAGATATATATCACAGGGATAGAATACAGGGATAGAATACAGGGATAGAACACGGGGATAGAACACAGAAATATAACACAGTGATAGAACACAGATATATATCACAGGGATAGAATACAGGGATAGAATACAGGGATAGAACACAGGGATAGAACACAGGGATAGAACACAGAGATATAACACATAAATCTAACACAGGGATATAACACAGAGATATAACACATACATATAACACAGGGATATAACACATGGATAGAACACAGGGAAAGAACACAGTGATAGAACACAAAGCTAGGACACAAGGATAGACACAGGGATAGATCACAGGTATAGAACACCGGGATAGAACACGGGGATAAAACACAGGGATAAAACACGGGGATAGAACACCGGGATAGAACACTGGGATAGAACAAGGGGATAGAACACAGAGATAGAACCCAGGGATAGAACACAGAGATAGAACCCAGGGATAGAACACAAGGATAGAACAAAGTGATAGAACACAGTGATAGAACACAGGGATAAAACACAGGGATAGAACACAAGGATAGAACGCGGGGATAGAACACGGGGCTAGAACACGGGGATAGAACACGGGGATAGAACACAGGGATAGAACACTGGGATAGAACACGGGGATAGATCACGGGGATAGGACACTGGGATAGAACACGGAGATTTAACACGGCGATATAACACGGGGATATAACACGGGGATAGAACACAGGGATAGAACACAGGGATAGAACACAGGGATAGAACACAGAGATATAACACAGTGATAGAACACAGGGATAGAACATGGGAAAAGAACACAGTGATATAACAAATAGATATAACACAGTGATATAACACAGGGATAGAACACAGAGATATAACACAGGGATAGAACACAGGGACAGAACACAGAGATATAACACAGTGATAGAGCACAGAGATAGAACACAGGGATAGAACACAGGGATCGAACACAGTGATAGAGCAGAGCGATAGAACACGGGGATAGAACACAGTGATAGAACACAGGGATAGAATAGAGGGATAGAACACAGGGATAGAACACAGTGATAGAGCACAGAGATATAACACAGGGAAAGAACACAGGGATAGAACACAGGGATAGAGCACAGAGATAGAACCCAGGGATAGAACACAAGGGTAGAACACAGTTATATGACACGGGATAGAACACAAAGATAGAACACAGGGATGGAACACAGAAATAGAACACGGGGATAGAACACAGGGATAGAACACAGTTATATAACACGGGAGAGAACACAAAGATATAACACATAAATCTAACACAGGGATATAACACAGAGATATAACACATACATATAACACAGGGATATAACACATGGATAGAACACAGGGAAAGAACACAGTGATAGAACACAGAGATATAACACATAAATCTAACACAGGGATATAACACAGGGATCAAACACAGAGATATAACACAGTGATCGAGCACAGAGATAGAACACAAGGATAGAACACAGTGATAGAACACAAAGCTAGGACACAAGGATAGACACAGGGATAGATCACAGGTATAGAACACCGGGATAGAACACAGGGATAAAACAAAGGGATAAAACACGGGGATAGAACACCGGGATAGAAAACGTGGATAGAACACTGGGATAGAACAAGGGGATAGAACACAGAGATAGAACCCAGGGACAGAACACTGAGATAGAACCCATGGATAGAACACAAGGATAGAACACAGTGATAGAACACAGTGATAGAACACAGGGATAAAACACAGGGATAGAACACAAGGATAGAACACGGGGATAGAACACGGGGATAGATCACGGGGATAGAACACTGGGATAGAACACGGAGATATAACACGGAGATATAACACGGGGATAGAACACGGGGATAGAACACGGGGATAGAACACTGGGATAGAACACAGGGATAGAACACAGAGATATAACACAGTGATAGAACACAGTGATAGAACATGGGAAAAGAACACAGTGATATAACAAATAGATATAACACAGTGATAGAACACAGAGATAGAACACAGAGATATAACACAGGGATAGAACACAGGGATAGAACACAGAGATATAACACAGTGATAGAGCACAGATATATATCACAGGGATAGAATACAGTGATAGAACACAGGGATAGAACACAGGGATAGAACACAGGGATAGAACACAGGGATATAACACAGAGATATAACACATAAATCTAACACAGGGATATAACACAGAGATATAACACATACATATAACACAGGGATTTAACACATGGATAGGACACAGGGAAGGAACACAGTGATAGAACACAGAGATATAACACAGGGATCAAACACAGAGATATAACACAGTGATCGAGCACAGAGATAGAACACAAGGATAGAACACAGTGATAGAACACAAAGCTAGGACACAAGGATAGACACAGGGATAGATCACAGGTATAGAACACCGGGATAGAACACGGGGATAAAACACGGGGATAGAACACCGGGATAGAAAACGTGGATAGAACACTGGGATAGAACAAGGGGATAGAACACAGAGATAGAACCCAGGGATAGAACACAGAGATAGAACCCAGGGATAGAACACAAGGATAGAACACAGTGATAGAACACAGTGATAGAACACAGGGATAAAACACAGGGATAGAACACAAGGATAGAACACGGGGATATAACACGGGGATAGAACACGGGGATAGAACACGGGGATAGAACCCAGGGATAGAACACTGGGATAGAACACGGGGATAGATCACGGGGATAGAACACTGGGATAGAACACGGAGATATAACACGGAGATATAACACGGGGATAGAACACGGGGATAGAGCACGGGGATAGAACACAGGGATAGAACACAGGGATAGAACACAGAGATATAACACAGTGATAGAACACAGGGATAGAACACAGGGATAGAACACAGTGATAGAGCACAGAGATATAACACAGAGATAGAACACAGGGATAGAACACAGGGATAGAACAAAGGTATAGAGCACTGAGGTAGAACACTGGGATAGAACACAGGGATAGAACACAGTTATATAACACGGGATAGAACACAAAGATAGAACACAGGGATAGAACACAGTTATATAACACGGGATAGAACACAAAGATAGAACACAGGGATGGAACACTATATGGAACCCAAGGGTGCTATATCGAACCAACTTTGGTTCATTGAAGAAGAACCCCTGGGGTTCTGATTAAAGATCCATAAAAAAGGTTTCTAAATAGAAGCTTTAGGGATGCCATATAGGTAGCACGCAATAGAATCCTTATTGGTTCTATCCAGAACCTTTTTTTCTAAGAGTGAAGGATAGAACGCAGGGCATGAAGGTGAAATTGGTATCGACTTCACATCAGGCCCATTTCAGTGTGAGGGATGAAGGGATATAGTTAGAAAGAGTACAGTACTCCAGACTGGACAGCTTCTAATCGAATGTAATCACCATCATTTCTCCACGAAGTAAACTCTCTGTGAAATGTTACCAAGCAACAGCCAATCTGTTTACAACATGTGGTCAAAGACCATTGATAGGAGATTCCTCACTGACACACAGTGACACACTCAGCACTTCCTGCTAACAGCTTTTCGAGGAGAAAAAAAAGTAAACGGTCATAAATTGTGGAGTGGTAGACAAGTTGATAATGTCTTCAGCCTGTTCTAGACCTCCATGTTGCATTCCTCCTCCTAGAGGGTCGAGGCCTTGGGCCCTCTGCTTGCAGTCAGGTGGAGATAGGCCCTGGCAAATTGAGATTCATGTCAGCTCATTGAATTCATCTCCATCTTCCAGGTTATACTATTGGACATGTCACTGATCCAAAGTTAACATTATGACTCTGTTGTAGTAAAATGATTTAGTTATTTCTGAGCTGTCTCTGTAGTCCTGACTGAGGATGTGTTTCTGTCTCTGTAGTCCTGACTGAGGATGTCTTTCTGTCTCTGTAGTTCTGACTGAGGATGTGTTTCTGTCTCTGTAGTCCTGACTGAGGATGTCTTTCTGTGTTCTCTGTAGTCCTGACTGAGGATGTGTTTTTGTGTTCTCTGTAGTCCTGACTGAGGATGTGTTTTTGTGTTCTCTGTAGACCTGAGTGAGGATGTGTTTCTGTCTCTGTAGTCCTGACTGAGGATGTCTTTCTGTCTCTGTAGTCCTGACTGAGGATGTGTTTCTGTCTCTGTAGTCCTGACTGAGGATGTGTTTTTGTGTTCTCTGTAGACCTGAGTGAGGATACGTCGGGGGACCACTCCGGCGGGGAGAACGGTGGTGGTAGCGGCAGTGAGAAGGACCAGGACCCTAGCAGCTCCCCCGAGGGCTCCAAGCCTTCTTGCTTCACCCCCGAGCCCCCGGACACCCCAAACCAGGCCGAGGAGTGCCGCTACAGCTTCCCCCAGCCCATTCCGAGCCTCCCTCTCCCTCTAGCCTTTCCCAAGACCTGCAGCACCTCTCCAGAGCCCAAGGCAGACAGCCCCACTAAGGGCTACCCCGGGGTTGGGGCAGGGGGGCTGCCAGGGGACCACAGCCTAGTGATTGAGGGCCTGTCTGGGTCTGTCTCCCTTCCCTTCAACTTGCGAGCCAACCGGCCACCCCTGGAGGTGCTGAAGAAGATCTTCCCTTCCCACAAGCCCCCGGTGCTGGAATTGATCCTGCAGGGGTGTGGAGGGGACCTGGTGGGGGCCATCGAGGTGCTGCTGTCCAGCC
The DNA here is from genome assembly GCF_901001165.1 of Salmo trutta. NCBI lineage: Eukaryota > Metazoa > Chordata > Actinopteri > Salmoniformes > Salmonidae > Salmo > Salmo trutta. The sequence continues at coordinate 48,484,444 of NC_042965.1, forward strand.
AGGCCCAGGAGGCCAGGGGGGGTCACCCCCACCCCGACACCCTGGTCCTTCCCTCTAACGGCCACCTCCTCGATCACCCCCTGGGGTCCTACCACCCTCTGGCCTCCGCCGCTAAGTGGTCTGTGGGCTCTGCTTTCAGGGTGCCTGAGTCCCTGCGCTTCTCGTCTGACTCGTCGTCCGGCCCCCTGGCCCTACACCCCGGGTCTTTCCCCCATCCCCCCCGCTACCCCTTGATGCTGAGGAACTCTCTGACACGCGGTGGCCAGGTCGGACCCTTCTGCAACGACGTGACGCTGTGGAACACCATGACACTACAGCAGCAGTACCAACTCAGGTCAGCTCAGTACGTCTCTCCTTTCTCCTCCACTGGTGTCTTCCAACGCTCTCCGCTCCTCTCCTCTTCCTCCTCCTCCTCCTCTCCGCTCCTCTCCTCCTCCCGCCCCCAGGAAGAGCACCGTCTCTCCCAGCTGGAGGAGGGCTGCCACCCTGCCCCCATCCCCCCCACCCCCGGGGCCAAACAGACCCTCTACACCCATGAGGAGGAGTACGAGGACCGCTCCGACTCCTCCGACTCACGAATTCTCAACTCCTCCACCTGAACGTCCTGAACCACCCGAACCTGTGGGTTATATCTCTATACCTGAACCAATGAAACAATTAACCTGTGGGTTATATCTCTATACCTGAACCAATGAAACAATGAATCATGCCGCACTGGCTACTTAAGCACCAAAAAATGTATTGTGAACGAATCTTTAATGTGAATAATGCAAGAGTGGGTATCAAGAAAGGTTGTTGTCTTGAACTGAACTTTGTTGCGCAGCCATCGGCCCCCTACAGGTAATGTAGCTGAATGTTAGGTCGTAACATTATCACATGGATATGACCAAAAATAATGGGATCACATAGGTCACGTGTTTGTGAACATTCATCTCTTTCCAGACAGTATGCATGTAATGTTCTGTGAATAATATGTCCTTGATGTTAAGATGCATGTCAAGATTATTAATAAACATAGACGATAATAGCAAAAACACTGTGTCCTCTTTATTGACAAAATTATAAATACAATTGGTGCAAATTGGTTACTATACTCAATGAATGGTATACTATAATCACTTGGATGACTTGCTGGTGTTTTTACAGTCTTTTATGTCCAACATTGAAAATTCCACTTTTTTAAGGAACTGTCGGCCCTGCATGGAAATGTACAGTTGAAGTCGGAAGATTATATACACTTAGGTTGAAGTCATTAAATTTCATTTAGTTTTGGCAGTTAGGACATCTACTTTGTGCATGACAGAAGTAATTTTTCCAACAATTGTTTACAGACAGATTATTTCACTTATTATTTCACTGTATCACAATTCCAGTGGGTCAGAAGTTTACATACACTAATTTGACTGTGCCTTTAATAAACAGAGAATTACAGAAAATTATGTCATGGCTTTAAAAGCTTCTGATAGGCTAATTGACATCATTTGAGTCAATTGGAGGTGTACCTGTGGATGTATTTCAAGGCCTACCTTCAAACTCAGTGCCTCTTATCTTGACATCATGAGATATATCAAAAGAAATCAGCCAAGACCCCAGAAAAAATTGTAGACCTCCACAAGTCTTGTTCATCCTTGGGAGCAATTTCCAAATGCCTGAAGGTACCACGTTCATCTGTACAAACAATAGTACTCAAGTATAAACACCATGGGACCATGCAGCCGTCATACCGCTCAGGAAGGAGACGCGGTCTGTCTCCTAGAGATGAACGTACTTTGGTGCGAAAAGTGCAAATCAATCCCAGAACAACAGCAAAGGACCTTGTGAAGATGCTGGCGGAAACAGATATAAAAGTATCTATATCCACAGTAAAACAAGTCCTATATCGACATAACCTGAAAGGCCGCTCAGCAAGGAAGAAGCCACTGCTCCAAAACCACCATAAAAAAGCCAGACTACAGTTTGCAACTGCACATGGGGACAAAGATCGTACTTTTTGGAGAAATGTCCTCTGGTCTGATTAAACAAATATAGAACTGTTTGGCCATAATGACCATCGTTATGTTTGGAGGAAAAAGGGGGAGGCTTGCAAGCCGAAGAACACCATCCCAACCGTGAAGCACAGGGGTGGCAGCTTCATGTTGTGGGGGTGCTTTGCTGCAGGAGGGACTGGTGCACTTCACAAATTAGATGGCATCATGAGGGAGGAAAAGTATGTGGATATATTGAAGAAACATCTCAAGAAATCAGTCAACTTTTTGAATTGGCCTATACCGGTTGTTGATGTCCTCTCATTTTTGCCACAGGCTATGAGCCGGCCTGTGACAACATATAACCTAAACCAATAACACCAAAACACACAAAACAAACACCCCCTGCCACGCCCTGACCAAACTACAATGACAAATAACCCCTTTTACTGGTCAGGACGTGACAGTACCCACCCCCCCCAAAGGTGCAGACCCCGAATGCACCTCAAAAACAAAAACCCCACAAAAACAACCCCAAACTAAAAGGGAGGGAAGGGAGGGTGGCCATCGTCAACGACGGTCCCTGTGCTACACCCCCCACTCCCAATCCTCCCACTACGGAGGTGGCTCTGGCTCTGGGCGTAGCTCCCATTCAGAAAACTCTGGGCTGCGCGGCATCACGGGAGACTCCGGGTTGAGGAGTGTCGCTGGAGGCTCCGGGCTGGGGAGCGTCGCTGGAGGCTCTAGGCTGAGGAGCATCGCTGGAGGCCCCGGGCTGAGGAGCGTCGCTGGAGACTCTGGGCTGAGGAGCATCGCTGGAGGCTCCAGGCTGGGGAGCGTCGCTGGAGGCTCCTGGCTGAGGAGCGTTGCTGGAGGCTCAGGGCTGAGGAGCGTCGCTGGAGGCTCAGGGCTGAGAGGCGTCCGATATACTTGGATGTGTAGTGTCATCCCTAAGTTTGCTAATCTTGTCAATGAAAAAGTCATTCAAGTAGTTTGCAATATCAGTGGGCTTTGTGATGAATGAGCCATCTGATTCAATGAATGAAGGAGCCGAGTTGGCTTTTTCCCCAAAATTTCATTTAAGGTGCTCCAAAGCTTTTTACTATTATTCTTAATATAATTTATCTTTATTTCATAGTGTAGTTTATTTTTATTTTTCTTTAGTTTAGTCACATGATTTCATAACTTGCAGTACGTTTGCCAATCAGTTGGGCTGCCAGACTTAATTGCCATACCTTTTGCCTCGTCCCTCTCAACCATACAATTTTTCAACCCTTGTCAATCCACGGGGATTTAACTTGTTATGGATAGGGGGCAGTATTTTCACGGCCGGATAAAAAACGTACCCGATTTAATCTGATTATTACTCCTGCCCAGAAACTAGAATATGCATATAATTAATAGCTTTGGATAGAAAACACTCCTAAGTTTCTAAAACTGTTTGAATGGTGTCTGTGAGTATAACAGAACTCATTTGGCAGGCAAAAACCTGAGAAGATTCCTTACAGGAAGTGCCCTCTCTGACCATTTCTTGGCCTTCTACACTCTCTTTATTGAAAACTGAGGATCTCTGCTGTAACGTGACACTTCCTACGGCTCCCATAGGCTCTCAGAAGGCAGCAGAACGGGGAATGATGACTTTGCAGGCCATGGCTGAAAAACAGTAGTGCATTTGGATAGTGGTCCATCTGAGAACAATGAGACTGGGGGCGCGTGCACGAGCCGACACCATGTTTTTATTTTTTTGTCTTTGAATGAAAACAGGGTTTTCCGGTCGGAATATTATCGCTTTTTTTACGAGAAAAATTGCATAAAAATTGATTTTAAACAGCGTTTGACATGCTTCGAAGTACGGTAATGGAATATTTTGATTTTTTTGTCACGAAACGCGCCGGGCGCGTCACCCTTATTTACCCTTTGGATAGTGTCTTGAACGCACGAACAAAACGCCGCTATTTGGATATAACTATGGATTATTTGGAACCAAACCAACATTTGTTATTGAAGTAGAAGTCCTGGGAGTGCATTCTGACGAAGAACAGCAAAGGTAATCCAATTTTTCTTATAGTAAATCTGAGTTTGGTGAGGGCTAAACTTGGTGGGTGTCAAAATAGCTAGCCCGTGATGGCGTGCTATCTACTCAGAATATTGCAAAATGTGCTTTCACCGAAAAGCTATTTTAAAATCGGACATAGCGATTGCATAAAGGAGTTCTGTATCTATAATTCTTAAAATAATTGTTATGTTTTTTGTGAACGTTTATCGTGAGTAATTTAGTAAATTCACCGGAAGTTTCGGTGGGTATGCTAGTTCTGAACGTCACATGCTAATGTAAAAGCTGTTTTTTGATATAAATATGAACTTGATTGAACAAAACATGCATGTATTGTATAACATAATGTCCTAGGAGTGTCATCTGATGAAGATCATCAAAGGTTAGTGCTGCATTTAGCTGTGGTTTTGGTTTTTGTGACATATGCTAGCTTGAAAAATGGGTGTCTGATTATTTCTGGCTGGGTACTCTGCTGACATAATCTAATGTTTTGCTTTCGCTGTAAAGCCTTTTTGAAATCGGACAGTGTGGTTAGATGAAGGAGAGTCTTGTCTTTAAAATGGTGTAAAATAGTCATATGTTTGAGAAATTGAAGTAATAGCATTTCTAAGGTATTTGAATATCGCGCCACGGGATTACACTGGCCCAGAGAGGCTAAGATCATGTACATGATGTAAGTGTATGTTGTAACTCTTCGTCACGGTTTGTTGTTTTTGTTATTTCAGTTTATTTTGTATGTATTGCATAGTTTGCACAGTTCAATAAAATATGTGGAACGATAATCACGCTGCACTTTGGTCCGCTTCATCTTACGACAAACGTGACAGAATCTCCCACCACAAAAGGACCAAGCAGCGTGGTCAGGAGACATGGACCTGGGAGGACATCCTGACGGCAAGGGATCCTGGACGTGGGAGGAGATCCAGGCTGGATGGGATCGCCTCCCACGGGAACAGGTGGAGGGAGCGAGAGCAGAGCGGTGACGAGATGAGGAACTAGCACGGCAACGTGGCAAGCACGAGAGGCAGCCCCAAAACGTTTTTTTGGGGGGGGGGCACATGGGGAAATTGGCTAAGTCAGGGTTCAGACCTGAGCCAACTCCCCGTGCTTACCGTGGGGAGCGAGTGACTAAGCAAGCACCGTGTTATGCGGTGATGCGCACTGTGTCGCCAGTACGCATTCACAGCCCGGTGCGATCTCTGTCCGCACCCCGCATTTGCTGAGCTAGGTTGAGCATTCATCCAGGCAGGGTGGTGCCAGCTCAGCGCTCCTGGTCTCCAGTTCGCCTTCTCGGTCCAGGATATCCTGCGCCGGCTCTGCACACTGTGCCGCCAGTGCTTATTCACAGCCCCGTGCATCCTGTGCCAGCGCCCCGCATTTGCCGGGCGAAAGTAAGCATCCAGCCAGGACGGGTTGTGCTAGCTCTACGCTCGAGACCTCCAGTGTGCCTCCACGGCCCAGTATATCCTGTGCCTGTTCCACGTACCCGGCCTCCAGTGAGTCTATCCAGCCTGGTACGCACAGTTCCTGCTCCTCGCACTCGCCCTGAGGTGCGTGTTACCAGTCTGGCGCCACCTGTGCCAGCCCCACGCATCAGGCCTCCAGTGCACCTTCCCAGTCCAGAGCTTCCGGCGACGTCCCCCAGTCCCGGGCCTCCAGCGACGTTCCCCAGTCCAGTGAGACCTGTTCCGGCTCCACGTAAGAAGCATCCAGTGATGATCCATGGCACGAAGCCTCCAGTGATGATCCATGGCCCGGAGCCTGTAGGGATGATCCATGGCACAAAGCCTCCAGTGATAATCCATGGCCCAGAGCCTCCAGTAATGATCCATGGCACAAAGCCTCCAGTGGTGATCCATGGCGCGGAGCCTGCCGCGACGGTCCCCAGTCCGGAAACTCCTGAGATGGCCCGCAGTCTGGAACCTCCTGAGACGGACCGCAGTCCAGAACCTCCTGAGACGGCCCGCAGTCCGGAGTCTCCGTCGGCGGTCCGCAGTCCAGAGTCTCCGGCGGCGGTCCGCAGTCCAGAACCTCTGGCGAAGGTCTGCAGTCCAGAACCTCCGGCGGCGGTCTGCAGTCAAGAACCTCCGGTGATGATCCACGGTCCGGGTCCTTCGGTGACGATCCAGGGTCCGGTGACACAAAAGCGGAGGGATCAGCGGGCGGAGCGGGGGTTACACCCCGAACCAGAGCCGTCTCCGCTGCTGGAGGATCCGCGGGATGAGAAGGTTCTTCGTACTGCACCAGAGCCGCCATAGACATTAGTCACCCACCCTAACCCTACCTTTTTTTCTTTCTTTTTTAGGTGCGTTCGGAGTCTGCACCTTTGGGGGGGGTACTGTCACGTCCTGACCATAGAAAGCAGTTATTTTCTATGGTAGAGTAGGTCAGGGCGTGACAGGGTTTTTTTCTAGTTTAGATTTTCTATGTTATGTTCTATTTTTGTATTTCTATGTTGGGTTTTGTTTGGCGTGATCTCCAATTAGAGGCAGCTGGTCATCGTTGTCTCTAATTGGAGATCATACTTAAGTAGGTGTCTTTCCCACCTGGGTTTGTGGGAGAAAAAGGAAAAGGAGGACCGAGTATGCCCCATTCTCATCGACAGGGCTGTAGTGGAGCAGGTTAAGAGCTTCAAGTTCCTTAGTGTCCACATCACCAACTAACTAACATGGTCCAAACACACCAAGACAGTCATGAAGAGGGCACGACAACACTTTTTCCCCCTCAGGAGATTGAAAGATTTGGCAATGGTCCCCAGAACCTCAAAAAGTTCTATAGCTGCACCATCGAGAGCATCCTGACCAGTTGCATCACTGCCTGGTATGGCAACTGCTTGACATCTGACCATTAGGAGCTACAGTGTAATGGTTTTCTTAGAGAAGTGGAGGAGTCAGGCGCAGGACACAGGGATGAAGGTAAACAAAACGTGTTTACTAAAAATTATCAATCCATCTTCTCATCAAAATACATAGTTTGGAGAAAACCTCCAACTACACAAAACAGACAAACAATCACCGACAAGACAAACAGGAAATGCAGAGGTTTAAATAATGAACATAATTAGGGAAACTCAAAACAGGTGTACACAATAAAGACAAAACCAAACGAACAGTGAAACATCGATCGGTGGCAACTAGTAAGCCGGTGACATCGACCGCCGAACGCCGCCCGAACAAGGAGAGGGGTCGACTTCAGCGGGAGTCATGACAGTACCCCCCCCTGACGCGCGGCTCCAGCAGCGCGCCGACACCGGCCTCAGGGACGACCCGGAGGACGGGGAGCAGGGCGATCCGGACGGAAGCGGTGAAAATCCTGGATTAACGATGGATTCAGGATGTCTTCCGCCGGTACCCAGCTTCGCTCCTTCGGGCAATATCCCTCCCACTCCACGAGGTACTGAAGGCCCCTCGCCCGACGTCTGGAGTCCATAATGGCTCGTACGGTATATGCCGGGGCCCCCTCGATGTCCAGAGGGGGCGGAGGAACCTCCCGTACCTCCGACTGCTGGAGCGGACCAGTTACCACCGGCCTGAGGAGAGACACATGGAACGAGGGGTTAATATGATAATCAGGGGGAAGTTGTAACCTATAACAAACCTTGTTCAATCTCCTCAGGACTTTAAATGGCCCCACAAACCGCGGACCCAGCTTCCGGCAGGGCAGGTGAAGGGGCAGGTTTCGGGTCGAGAGCCAGACCCGATCCCCCGGTGCATAAACCGGGGCCTCACTGCGGTGGCTGTCGGCACTCGCCTTTTGCCGCCTGATGGCTCGTTGAAGACGTACATGGGCAGCGTACCATGTCTCCTCCGAGTGCCGAAACCATTCATCCACCGCAGGATCCTCGATCTGGCTCTGATGCCATGGTGCCAGGACCGGATGATACCCTAGCACACACTGAAAAGGGGTAAGGTTAGTGGAAGAGTGGCGTAAGGAATTTTGGGCCATCTCCGCCCAAGGGATAAATGATGCCCACTCTCCCGGCCGGTCCTGGCAATAGGACCGCAAAAACCTACCCACCTCTTGGTTGACTCTTTCCACCTGTCCATTACTCTCGGGGTGGAACCCTGAGGTAAGACTGACCGAGACCCCCAGGCGTTCCATAAACGCCCTCCAGACTCTAGACGTAAATTGGGGACCCCGATCAGAGACTATATCCTCAGGCACCCCGTAGTGCCGGAATACATGGGTAAATAGGGCCTCCGCAGTCTGTAGGGCCGTAGGGAGACCGGGCAAAGGAAGGAGACGGCAGGACTTAGAAAACCGATCCACAACGACCAGGATCGTGGTGTTCCCCCGTGACGGGGAAGATCCGTCACGAAATCCACCGATAGGTGTGACCACGGTCGTTGCGGAATGGGAAGGGGTTGTAATTTCCCTCTGGGCAGATGTCTAGGTGCCTTGCACTGTGCGCATACCGAACAGGAGGAGACATAAACCCTCACGTCCTTGGCTAACGTGGGCCACCAGTACTTCCCCGTAAGGCAGCGCACCGTCCGACCTATACCAGGATGACCAAAGGAGGGTGATGTGTGGGCCCAACAGATCAAACGATCGCGAACATCAAACGGCACGTACATGCGCCCAACGGGACACTGGGAGGGAGTGGGTTCTGCACGTGACGCCCGTTCGATGTCCGCGTCCACCTCCCATACCACCGGTGCCACCAGGCATGAGGCTGGAATTATGGGAGTGGGTACTGTGGACCGCTCCTCTGTATCATACAGCCGGGACAGTGCGTCTGCCTTGACGTTCTGGGAACCTGGTTTATAAGAAAGAGTGAAAGAAAAGCGTGTGAAAAACATAGCCCACCTAGCCTGGTGAGGGTTAAGTCTCCTCGCTGCCCGAATATACTCCAGATTTTGGTGGTCAGTCCAAATGAGGAAAGGGTGTCTAGCCCCCTTAAGCCAATGTCTCCACACTTTCAGAGCCCCGACAACAGCTAACAACTCCCTATCCCCCACGTCATAGTTTCGCTCCGCCGGGCTGAGCTTCTTCGAAAAGAAAGCACAGGGGCGGAGTTTTGATGGGTTACCCGAGCGCTGAGATAGCACAGCCCCTATTCCAGCCTCGGATGCATCCACCTCAACTATGAACGCTAAGGAGGGATCAGGATGCGCCAGCACTGGAGCCGTGATAAACAGAGCCTTCAGGTTACCAAAAGCTCTGTCCGCCTCAGCCGACCACCGCAACCGCGCCGGTCCCCCCTTCAGTAAGGAGGTAATGGGAGCCGCCACCTGGCCAAAGCCCCGGATAAACCTCCGGTAGTAGTTGGCAAACCCTAAAAACCGCTGCACCTCCTTTACCGTGGTTGGAGTCGGCCAATTACGCACGGCTGAAATGCGGTCAGTCTCCATCTCCACCCCTGACATGGACAAACAGTACCCAAGGAAGGAGACGGACTGTTGAAAGAACAGACATTTCTCCAACTTGACGTAAAGGTCATGCTCCAACAGTCGACCAAGCACCGTACGCACAAGGACACATGCTCAGCGCGGGTGGTGGAGTATATGAGAATATCATCTATATACACCACTACACCCCGCCCGTGCAGGTCCCTGAAGATCTCATCCACAAATGATTGGAAGACGGATGGAGCATTCATTAACCCATACGGCATGACGAGGTACTCATAGTGCCCAGATGTAGTGCTAAATGCCGTCTTCCACTCATCCCCTCCCCTGATACGCACCAGGTTGTACGCGCTCCTGAGGTCCAATTTTGTGAAGAAGCGCGCCCCGAGCAATGACTCTGTCATACTGGCGATCAGAGGTAGCGGGTAACTGTATTTCACAGTAATCTGGTTCAAACCTCGATAGTCAATGCACGGGCGTAAACCTCCATCCTTCTTCTTCACAAAAAAGAAGCTTGAGGAGACAGGTGAAATGGAGGGCCGAATGTATCCCTGTCCCAGATATTCAGCGACATATGTTTCCATAGCCGCCGTCTCCTCCTGTGACAGAGGATACACGTGACTCCTGGGAAGTGCAGCACACTCCAGGAGATTTATCGCACAATCCCCCGGTCGATGGGGTGGTAATTGAGTCGCCTTCCTTTTACAGAAGGCGATTGCCAAATCGGCATATTCGGGAGGAATGTGCATGGTGGAAACCTTTGTTAGGACTTTCCACCGTAGTGGCACCTAAGGAAACACCTAAACACCTCCCTGAACACTGACAGGACCATCCCTTGAGAACCCTCTGTTGCCACGAAATAATAGGATCATGAGAAGCCAACCAGGGAAGCCCCAATACAACGGGAAACGCAGGAGCGTCAATCAGAAAGAGACTAATACTCTCTTCATGACTCTCCTGCGTCACCATAGCAATGGGAACTGTGACCTCCCTAATCAGCCCAGACCCCAAAGGACGACTATCTAGGTCATGTATAGGGAAGGGAACATCAACGGGAACAATAGGAATCCCTAATCTATTGGCCAAAGACCGATCTATAAAGTTCCCAGCTGCGCCTGAATCTACTAGCGCCTTATGCTGGGAATGCGGGGAAAACCCCGGAAATCTTATAGATAACCACATGTGAGCAACAGGGGGGTCTGGGTGGGTCGTGTGCCTACTCACCTGAGATGAACCACCAGTGTTCCGCCTACCACCTCGACTACCTGGAAAACCTCCCCAGCACCGACCAGTAGTGTGTCCTCTGCGGTCACCTCTGGTGCATGGAACGGTTTCCCCTCCGGTCTCCCTAGTACCAGCCCCGCCCAACTCCATTGGTGTTGGGTCTAAGGGACTGGAGGATGGAACCAACGGACCCCGATCCGGACGTCCGCGGGAGGCCAGCAGGTTATCCAGCTGGATAGATAAGTCCATCAGCTGGTCCAGGTGGAGGGTGGTGTCCCTGCAGGCTAGCTCCCTACGAACGTCCTCTCGCAAACCACACCTGTAGTGATCGATCAGGGCCCGCTCATTCCATCCTGCACCAGCCGCCAGAGTTCTAAAATCCAGTGCAAACTCCCGAGCGCTCCTCATCTCCTGCTTTAAATGGAACAAGCGCTCTCCCGCCGCTCTTCCTTCTGGTGGATGATCAAACACTGCCTGAAAGTGGCGGGAGAAGTCCTCGTAGTTCTCCCGAGTCGGGTCTTCCACCTCCCAGATGGCGTTGGCCCACTCTAGGGCTTTACCAGTCAAACAGGAGATGAGGGCGCTCACTCTCTCGCGTCCCGAGGGCGGCGGCTGGACAGCCGCCAGGTAGAGCTCTAGCTGGAGTAGGAACCCCTGACACCCGGCAGCTGCTCCGTCATACGCTCCCGGGAGCGAGAGCCGAATCCCACCGGATCCAGACGGCGGTTGGATAGGATCCAGAGGTGTGCCGGGCGGTGGTGTGGCTGGGTCGAAGGGACATCCTTTCCTCTCCACTCTCTCCATGGTCAGCAGCACGCAATCCATGGCCGTCATAAGATCCTGGATCATTTTAGCCTGCTGCTGAACGCGCTCCTCTATATGACTAGGAGAACTGGCTGCTCCTGCTGACTCCATTTGTGGTCGGTGATTCTGTAATGGTTTTCTTAGAGAAGTGGACGAGTCAGGCGCAGGACACAGGGATGAAGGTAAACAAAACGTGTTTACTAAAAATTATCAATCCATCTTCTCATCAAAATACATAGTTTGGAGAAACACCTCCAACTACACAAAACAGAGGAAGGCCCCAAAATGTGTCAAAGACTCCAGTCACCCAAATCATAGATGGTTTTCTCTGCTACCGCACGGAAGCGGTACCGGAACAAATAATCATATGGCCACCCGGACTGTTTACATTTTTACACTGGTGCTACTCAATGTTTATTATCTATGTATTGTCACTTTACGCTTACCTACATGTACATTTTTACATTTCAGTCATTTAGCAGACACTCTTATCCAGAGCAACTTACAGTAGTGAATGCATACATTTCTTTTTTTTTTCAATTATTATTATTTTTTTCTTTCCGTACTGGCCCCCCGTGGGAATCGAACCCACAACCCTGGCGTTGCAAACACCATGCTCTACCAACTGAGCAACAGGGAAGACTACATGTACAAATTACCGACTAAACATGTACCTCCGCACATTGACTCTGTACCGTTACCCTCTGTATATAGCCTCGTTATTGTTATTTTAATGTGTTACTTAATTTTTTACATTTTAGTACATTTTGAAAATATTTTTTAAACTCTATTTCTTGAACTGCGTTGTTGGTTAAGGGCTTGTAAGTCAGCATTTCACGGTAAGGTCTACACCATTTGTATTCGGCGCGTGTGACAACTAAAAGTTAATTTTATATTGAACTTTTTCTCCCAGTTGTAGTGTAAGTGTGTTGTAGTAGTTGTCTACAAGAGAAGACAAGAGAATAGCATATATTTTATAATGACATTCCAGGTAATGACTATGTAATAGCAATGAGAATGACAAAAGTCTAGTGTTATGGTCAGGTATTATCATTGGATAATGTGCTACACAATAGGACACAATAATATTTCAGGGTTTTACTGCTAACCTACAAAGCATTACATGGGCTTGCTCCTACCTATCTTTCCGATTTGGTCCTGCCGTACATACCTACACGTACGCTACGGTCACAAGACGCAGGCCTCCTAATTGTCCCTAGAATTTCTAAGCAAACGGCTGGAGGTAGGGCTTTCTCCTATAGAGCTCCATTTTTATGGAATGGTCTGCCTACCCATGTGAGAGACGCAGACTCAGTCTCAACCTTTAAGTCTTTACTGAAGACTTATCTCTTCAGTAGGTCCTATGATTAAGTGTAGTCTGGCCCAGGAGTGTGAAGGTGAACGGAAAGGCTGGAGCAACGAACCGCCCTTGCTGTCTCTGCCTTGCCGGTTCCCCTCTTTCCACTGGGATTCTCTGCCTCTAACCCTATTACAGGGGCTGAGTCACTGACTTACTGGTGTTCTTCCATGCCGTCCATGGGAGGGGTGCGTCACTTGAGTGGGTTGAGTCACTGACGTGGTCTTCCTGTCTGGGTTGGCGCCCCCCCCTTGGGTTGTGCCATGGCGGAGATTTTTGTGGGCTATACTCGGCCTTGTCTTCGGACGGTAAGTTGGTGGTTGTAGACATCCCTCTAGTGGTGTGGGGGCTGTGCTTTGGCAAAGTGGGTGGGGTTATATCCTGCCTGTTTGGCCCTGTCCGGGGGTATCATCGGATGGGGCCACAGTGTCTTCTGATCCCTCCTGTCTCAGCCTCCAGTATTTATGCTGCAGTAGTTTATGTGCCGGGGGGCTAGGGTCAGTCTGTTACATCTGGAGTATTCTCTTGTCTTATCCGGTGTCCTGTGTGAATTTAAATATGCTCTCTCTAATTCTCTCTTTCTCTCTTTCTTTCTTTCTCTCGGAGGACCTGAGCCCTAGGACCATGCCTCGGGACTACCTGGCATGATGACTCCTTGCTGTCCCCAGTCCACCTGGCCATGCTGCTGCTCCAGTTTCAACTGTTCTGCCTGCGGCTACGGAACCCTGACCTGTTCACCGGACGTGCTTGTTGTACCCTCGACAACTACAATGATTATTATTATTTGACCATGCTGGTCATTTATGAACATTTTAACATCTTGACCATGTTCTGTTATAATATCCACCCGGCACAGCCAGAAGAGGACTGGCCACCCCTCATAGCCTGGTTCCTCTCTAGGTTTCTTCCTAGGTTTTTGGCCTTTCTAGGGAGTTTTTCCTAGGGAGTTTTTCCTAGCCACCGTGCTTCTTTCACATGCATTGCTTGCTGTTTGGGGTTTTAGGCTGGGTTTCTGTACAGCACTTTGAGATTTCAGCTGATATACGAAGGGCTATATAAATAAATGTGATTTGATTTGATTTGATTTAATACACTATGTACAGAGCTACTGGCATGTATTAGCAACAGAAACTGTTGAGTGTGAAAAACCCAGCAGCGTTGTAGTTCTTGACACAAACCGGTGCTCCTGGCAACTACTACCATACCCCGTTCTGAGCCAGTGTTTCTTTCCCATTCACCCTTTGAATGGCACACATAATCAATCCATGTCTCAGTCGTCTCAAGGCTAAAAATCCTTCTTTAACCCGTCTCCTCCCCTTCATCTACGCTGATTGAAGTGGATTTAACAAGAGACATCAATAAGGGATCATAGCTTTCACCTGGATTCACCTGGTCAGTGTCACTGAAAGAGCAGGTGTTCCTAATGTTTTGTATACTCAATGTAGATTTTCAGCAGTATGTACAGTGGAGGCTAGCACTCTAGGCTAGTAAACCTCAAGCTATAGGTAATCGATTGAAGCAGTATGTACAGTAGTGGTGATTTAACATTAGGGTTAGTGGCTAGAAGTTAGCATGCTTTAAATGGGATTGCAGACAGAAGTAATCCTGACATATAACAACTAATGAAGCATGCATAAGAATGTACAAACATAGCAATAGCAGCCTATAACTTACCTGACCATCAGTTACTATTCTTTCATGGTCAAAGACCAATGACTAAACACCAGTCAGAGAGTCCAGAAGAAGGGTTGTCCGTGTTGAAAGGGTCCAGATGTGAGTTGAGGTGTAGGACAGGAGTTTCTAGAGTTTGTATCAACATGCCCTCCTCGGGCTCCCGAGTGGCGCAGCGGTCTAAGGCACTGCATCTCAGTGCAAGAGGCGTCACTACAGTCCCTGGTTTGAATCCAGGCTGAATCACATCCGGCCGTGATTGGGAGTCCCATAGGACGTCGCACAATTGGCCCAGCGTCGTCTGGGTTTGGCCGGTGTAGGCCGTCATTGTAAATAAGAATTTGTTCTTAACTGACTTGCCTAGTTAAATAAATGTCAAATAAAATGAAATAAATCAAAACAATACTGGGGTTGTTCAGGGACAGACTGGGGTCCTCCAACCACAGACTAGGCCACTGATCAGCTGACCAGGTCAGCTGACTCTGTTCCCTAGGCAACCTGGTCCCAAACACATAGGTGTGACGTGGCTTTCTGCAAGGGCAATAGACTGAATCAGGGGATGGTAGCCTACCTAATAAAGTTTTGTCTCTTCGTCCCAGGGCCAGAGAGAGGGTTCTGAACAGTACTCATGGGAAACTGTAAGGGTTTTCTACCAATTTAATGGCCTATTCATTAATCTACGCTAATCTCCCCACAAGAGGTCTGTAGTTTGAAGTTGTTTATATTGTGGGTATGGAATATCAAACATTTCCAATAGTAGTTTCATTGTTTGAAGCCACAATCCTGAGTTTCTATTTCAGTCCAATTCCACGTGGTTTGGTTGAGGGATGTGGCTGGAGAAATGTAACCCCTCTCAAATGCCAAGCACTGGATGGAAGAACAAAGTCCATGAGTTCATAATGATAGTTTTGAACGTTGAAGCTAAAACCTGCGTAGTTGTTTTTACAGAGACTCCATTGATGACAAAAAACAAACAGTTGAGTAAAACAAAACCTTAAATATTAGGTTATGCTGGTGTTAGACAGATACTAAACTCATGAGCCATTTCTCAGTTCTATTCGTCAACAATCAATGAGTACACGATTCACTGAAAATGACCACAGACCGACTACAGCAGGAGATACTGTAGCACGAGGTGTGCTATGGAAACATTACAGCTCAATGCTGCCTGTAGGTGGTCAAGAGAGGAAACACTACAGAGATATCAGCGTAGAGTAGTTGGCCTTTGGTTAAATACAGTGCATTCGGAAAGTATTTTCCACATTTTGTTATGTTACAGCCTTATTCTAAAATTGATTAAATAGTTTTTTCCCCCCTTATCAATTTACACACACAATAGGGCTCCCGAGCGGCACAGCGGTCTAAGGCACTGCATCTCAGTGCTAGAGGCATCACTACAGACAGAGCCAGATGGGACTCTGACATGGACCAGAGCCAGATGGGACTCTGACATGGACCAGAGCCAGATGGGACTCTGACATGGACCAGAGCCATGTAGGACTCTGACATGGACCAGAGCCAGATGGGACTCTGACATGGACCAGAGCCAGATGGGACTCTGACATGGACCAGAGCCAGATGGGACTCTGACATGGACCAGAGCCATGTAGGACTCTGACATGGACCAGAGCCATGTAGGACTCTGACATGGACCAGAGCCATGTAGGACTCTGACATGGACCAGAGCCAGATGGGACTCTGACATGGACCAGAGCCAGATGGGCCTCTGACATGGACCAGAGCCAGATGGGACTCTGACATGGACCAGAGCCAGATGGGACTCTGACATGGACCAGAGCCATGTAGGACTCTGACATGGACCAGAGACAGATGGGACTGTGACATGGACCAGAGCCATGTAGGACTCTGACATGGACCAGAGACAGATGGGACTCTGACATGGACCAGAGCCAGATGGGACTCTGACATGGACCAGAGCCAGATGGGACATGGACCAGAGCCAGATGGGACTCTGACATGGACCAGAGCCAGATGGGACTCTGACATGGACCAGAGCCAGATGGGACTCTGACATGGACCAGAGCCATGTAGGACTCTGACATGGACCAGAGCCAGATGGGACTCTGACATGAACCAGAGCCAGATGGGACTACAGAGAGAGAGAGAGAGACAGAGAGAGAGCCAGATGGGACTCTGACATGGACCAGAGCCAGATGGGACATGGACCAGAGCCAGATGGGACTCTGACATGGACCAGAGCCAGATGGGACATGGACCAGAGCCAGATGGGACTCTGACATGGACCAGAGCCAGATGGGACTCTGACATGGACCAGAGCCAGATGGGACTCTGACATGGACCAGAGCCATGTAGGACTCTGACATGGACCAGAGCCATGTAGGACTCTGACATGAACCAGAGACATGTAGGACTCTGACATGGACCAGAGCCAGATGGGACTCTGACATGAACCAGAGCCAGATGGGACTACAGAGAGAGAGAGAGAGACAGAGAGAGAGACAGAGAGAGAGAGAGAGAGAGAGCTAGAGAGAGAGAGAGAGAGAGAGAGAGAGAGACAGAGAGAGAGAGGGAGAGGCAGAGACAGAGACAGAGACAGAGAGAGAGAGAGAGAGAGAGAGAGAGAGAGAGAGAGGGAGAGAGAGAGAGGTAGAGAGAGAGAGAGACAGAGAGACAGAGAGAGAGAGAGAGAGAGAGAGAGGGAGAGGTGATCTGCCCCCTAGCCCCAACAGGTTACCAGTCGACTCACTGCCATCAGACAGCAGGGCACTCACAAACTGGTATTATTTTCTCAATCACAAATGGTTTACTGCTAACTGACTAGAATATCGCAGTATTATATGAAAGGAGCAGAATCACGATAAAATGGAACGTAGACATATTTTTAATGTGTAGTCTATGTAGGTATGTATTTTCATATTATGTTGATCAATGTTTTCTAATTGGTTGGTAGAATTGGTCCAAATGTCCATGATGATGGACAGGCTAAACCTGTTTTATATATCCCAGGCTAAACCTGTTTCATATATCCCAGGCTAAACCTGTTTCATATATCCCAGGCTAAACCTGTTTTATATAGCCCAGGCTAAACCTGTTTTATATATCCCAGGCTAAACCTGTTTCATATATCCCAGGCTAAACCTGTTTCATATATCCCAGGCTAAACCTGTTTTATATATCCCAGGCTAAACCTGTTTCATATATCCCAGTCTAAACCTGTTTCATATATCCCAGGCTAAACCTGTTTTATATATCCCAGGCTAAACCTGTTTCATATATCCCAGGCTAAACCTGTTTCATATATCCCAGGCTAAACCTGTTTCTTATATCCCAGGCTAAACCTGTTTCTTACATCCCAGGCTAAACCTGTTTCATATATCCCAGGCGTAAACCTGTTTCTTACATCCCAGGCTAAACCTGTTTCATATATCCCAGGCGTAAACCTGTTTCATATATCCCAGGCTAAACCTGTTTCATATATCCCAGGCTGCATTCACACAGGCAGAACAATTCAGATGTATTTATTTATTCACTCAATAAATTGACAAATCAGATCAGCTCTGAAAAATATCAGTGAAAATATCTGATGTGGAAAAAAGATCAGAAAAAGATCAGAAATGGCTGTGTAATTCATACCATATAAATATAATTAATATAGATTTGTATAGTTTTTTTAAATTCTATTTATTATTTTTTTATTTTATTTTACTGTTATTTTACCAGGTAAGTTGACTGAGAACACATTCTCATTTACAGCAACGACCTGGGGAATAGTTACAGGGGAGAGGAGGGGGATGAATGAGCCAATTGGAAACTGGGGATGATTAGGTAGCCGTGATGGTATGAGGGCCAGATTGGGAATTTATTAGGCCTAGGCTACTAGGCTACCAACACGTGAAGTGGAATGTCAGCTTGGTTGCCCAATGAAAACCTCTAATCTGGAAAATGATCTCACCACTTCGATAGTTGGAATAACAGAAATACTATGTATCGTTACTGGATGTAATAGAGAAGACAGGAAGACAGTACATTTCCTGTTGGGAGCGAATAGGCTTAGATCAGACCTCTGTGTAGACACCTGGTGGTCGTATTGGGTCATATCATCTGTTTGGGAGACACAGTGACCAGCTACAACAAAGCATTCCTGCTGAGTAACAGGGACAGCTCAAGTCGCTTAAGGGGTCCCCTTTCAGGAATGCAGTCCGGGTCTCAATTTACTATTGAGAGTAAGAATAGTAAAATACACCAGGTTCAATTTCTAAATGTGGTTGTGCATCTTGCTGATAATTAGCCATGTCAATTTTTGGATTTGTTGTTGTCTAGTCAGTTATATGAACTGCTTGCCCACGGGCCCTGACCTCCAGGGGCCCTGACCTCCAGGGGCCCTGACCTCCAGGGGCCCTGACCTCCAGGGGCCCTGTGCCTAGGGGCCCTGACCTCCATGGGCCCTGACCTCCAGGGGCCTTGTGCCTAGGTGCCCTGACGTCCAGGGGCCCTGTGCCTAGGGGCCCTGACCTCCATGGGCCCTGACCTCCAGGGGCCTTGTGCCTAGGTGCCCTGACGTCCAGGGGCCCTGTGCCTAGGTGCCCTGACCTCCAGGGGCCCTGACCTCCATGGGCCCTGACCTCCAGGGGCCTTGTGCCTAGGTGCCCTGAGGTCCAGGGGCCCTGTGCCCTTGGGGCCCTGACCTCCAGGAGCCCTGACCTCCAGGGGCCCTGACCTCCAGGGGCCCTGACCTCCAGGGGCCCTGTGCCTAGGGGCCTTGACCTCCACGGGCCCTTTGCCTAGGGAGGAGACAGAGAGGTAAGGGGTGGTATATGGGAGAAGACATATACCACCTCCAGGGGCCGCCCCATTGACTGTGTTAGTCATTCTCACTCAGATATCATATTAACATGGCAGAAGTCATGGCAAAATGTGGAGAATTGTAGGAATGTAGCGTTAAAGGCCCCCACCAGAGGGCAATGCCGCCCCTGTTTCTACCTCATTCCTGTCCTGTAGCAGAAATTCTCATTTAGATTCCACCTCCGAAGAATGACACAGGCTGCTAATACATATTCAGGAATTGGAGGTGGGAACGTTGTGGTGATTTCCACGTAGAGTGGAGAAATAACAAGTAGAGCACTGAAAGCTTTCAGCGTAGATGGCTAGCATGCTAACCTTATCCAGCTAACTAACGTTATCTGTTGTTGCAACGCCGTATTCAAAAGATTAGCCACTCTTAGAAAAAAAACATTCCTTATAGAACCAAAAAGGGTTGAAACGCTTGCTTCATATACGCAACCCCTAACAGTTCTATATACTGTAGAACCCTTTCACAGGGTTCTTTGATCAGAAGCAAAGAGGTTCTTCTTTACTGAAACAAAATAGTTCCATATAGAACCCTGCATGGGGCCGTTTATGAATTACGGATACTACTATTATATAGTCATATTTTTTTGCAAATGATATAATTTAATTAAACAAACAACATGGATTAAAGAATACCAGCAAAGTTTGTAGAATTTATTGTCATTAGTTGTGTAATAAATGATCTGGTTTTGAAAGGGCCGTGTGGCTGGTTTTAATGAGCCAAAGGACTCCTGTCAGAGAGACTTCAGGCAGATCAATCATCAGAAGACGTTGACGTTATAGCATGTAGTTATATGGTTCTAGGAACAAAGGAAATCAAATCAAATCAACAAATCCACAATAAACAAAAGTCAGCTTCAATTATCCTAGCTTACACAGTTCAATACTACAAATAGACCATATAACGCTACCCCAAAAGTGCTAAGAATGGCAATACTGAAATGGCATAAATTTGGTCAATATGCTAACGGCTGAATGCTACGACAATATCATCAAATCAAATCAAATGTATTTATATAGCCCTTCTTACATCAGCTGATATCTCAAAGTGCTGTACAGAAACCCAGCCTAAAACCCCAAACAGCACTGGGGGTACCAGTACAGAGGCAATGTGGAGGCTATATACTGGGGGTACCGGTACAGAGTCAATGTGGAGGCTATATACAGGGGGTACCGGTACAGAGTCAATGTGGAGACTATATACAGGGGGTACCAGTACAGAGTCAATGTGGAGGCTATATACAGGGGGTACCAGTACAGAGTCAATGTGGAGGCTATATACAGGGGGTACCAGTACAGAGTCAATGTGGAGGCTATATACAGGGGGTACCAGTACAGAGTCAATGTGGAGGCTATATACAGGGGGTACCGGTACAGAGTCAATGTGGAGGCTATATACAGGGGGTACCAGTACAGAGTCAATGTGGAGGCTATATACAGGGGGTACCGGTACAGAGTCAATGTGGAGGCTATATACAGGGGGTAACAGTACAGAGTAAATGTGGAGGCTATATACAGGGGGTACCGGTACAGAGTCAATGTGGAGGCTATATACAGGGGGTACCAGTACAGAGTCAATGTGGAGGCTATATACAGGGGGTACCAGTACAGAGTCAATGTGGAGGCTATGTACAGGGGGTACCAGTACAGAGTCAATGTGGAGGCTATATACTGGGGGTACCAGTACAGAGTCAATGTGCGGGGACACAGGTTAGTCGAGATAATCAAGGTAATATGTACAGGTAGGTAAAGTTAAAGTGACTATGCATAGATAATAAACAGAGTTGCAGCAGCGTAAAAGAGGGGTCTGGGTAGCCCTTTGATTAGATGGTCAGGAGTATTATGGCTTGGGGATAGAAGCTGTTTAGAAGCCTCTTGGACCTAGACGTGGCACTCCGGTACCGCTTGCCGTGTGGTAGCAGAGAGAACAGTCTATGACTAGTGTGGCTGGAGTCTTTGACAATTTTTAGGGCCTTCCTCTGACACCGCCTGGTATAGAGGTTCTGGATGGAAGGACGCTTGGCCCCAGTGATGTACTGGGCCATACACACTACCCTCTGTAGTGCCTTGCGGTCAGAGGCCGAGCAGTTGCCATACCAGGCAGTGATGCAACCAGTCAAATGCTCTCGATGGTGCAAAACAGCTGAAACAAATTAAAAGGGAATTTTAGCTGTCAATTCAGAGTTTGTTAGCTGTTGTTTTCTACAAACTCCATTCCACTCTGGGGTAGTGATAGAACCCTCAAAATTCTTTGCCTTTACTGGGTATAAACACTGAGTGTACAAAACATTAAGAACATCTGCTCTTTATATGACACAGACTGACCAGGTGAATGCAGATGAAAGCTATGATTCCTTATTGATGTCACTTGTTAAATTCACTTCAATCAGTGTAGATGAAGGGGAGGAGACAGGTTAAAGAAGGATTTTTAAGCCCCGAGACAATTGAGATGTGCATCGTGTATGTGTGTCATTCAGAGGGTAACTGGGCAAGACCAAACATTTAATTGCTTTTGAACGGGGTATGGTAATAGGTGCCAGGTGCACAATTTTGAGTCAAGAACTGCAACGCTGCTGGGTTTTTCACGCTCAGCAGATTCCCATGTGTATCAAGAACGATCCACCACCCAAAGCACATCCAGCCAACTTGACACAACTGTGGGAAGTATTGGAGTCAGCATGGACCAGCATCCATGTGGAATGCTTTTGACACCTTGTAGAGTCCACGCCCAGATGAATTGAGGCTGTTCTGAGGGCAAAAGGAGGTGCAACTCAATATTAGGAAGGTGTTCCTAATTTTTCGTACACTCAGTTTATGTCATTAAAAAAATGTATTTTAAAACCTCTCTAGGGTATGTGGCACGAAATCGTCCCACCTACTCAACAGCCAGTGGAATCCCGTGGCGCGATTTTGAAATACCTTAGAAATGCTATTACTTCAATTTCTCAAACATATGACTATTTTACACCATTTTAAAGACAAGACTCTCGTTAATCTAACCACACTGTCCGATTTCAAAAAGGCTTTACAACGAAAGCAAAACATTATATTATGTCAGCAGAGTACCCGGCCAGAAATAATCAGACACCCATTTTTCAAGCTAGCATATAAACCCAAACCACAGCTAAATACAGCACTAACCTTTGATGATCTTCATTAGATGACACTCCTAGGACATTATGTTATACAATACATGCATGTTTTGTTCAATCAAGTTCATATTTATATCAAAAAACAGCTTTTTACATTAGCATGTGACGTTTAGAACTAGCATACCCACCGCAAACTTCCGGTGAATTTACTAAATTACTCACGATAAACGTTCACAAAAAACATAACAATTATTTTAAGAATTATAGATACAGAACTCCTTTATGCAATCGCTATGTCCGATTTTAAAATAGCTTTTCGGCAAAAGCACATTTTGCAATATTCTGAGTAGATAGCTCGCCATCACGGGCTAGCTATTTTGACACCCACCAAGTTTGGCCCTCACCAAACTCAGATTTACTATAAGAAAAATTGGATTACCTTTGCTGTTCTTCGTCAGAATGCACTCCCAGGACTTCTACTTCAATAACAAATGTTGGTTTGGTTCAAAATAATCCATAGTTATGTTCAAATATCCTCTGTTTTGTTCGTGCGTTCAAGACACTATCCGAAGGGTGATGAAGGGTGACGCGCCCGACGAGTTTCGTGACCAAAAAAATCTAAATATTCCATTACCGTACTTCGAAGCATGTTTAAAATCAATTTTTATGCGATTTTTCTCGTAAAAAAAGCTATAATATTCCAACCGGTAAACCCTGTTTTCGTTCAAAGACGAAAAATAAAAACATGGTGTCGGCTCGTGCACACGTCCCCGTCTCATTGTTCTCTGATCGACCACTATCCATACAGCCAAAATGGGAGCCACCTAGAAAATCTACAAATTCTAGCTAATTTTTCAAAAAACAAGCCTGAAACTCTTTTGAAAGACTGTTGACATCTACTGGTATTCCTTTGATATTCCCATAGACAGCCATTATAATGAGTGGTGAGCTCAAAAATGTAATTTCACGGATGGATTCTCCTCGGGGTTTTGCCTGCTATATCAGTTCTGTTATACTCACAGACATTATTTTAACAGTTTCGGACACTTTGGAGTGTTTTCTATCCAATACTACCAATTATATGCATTTCCTAGCTTCTGGGCCTGAGTAACAGGCAGTTTACTTTGGGCACCTCATTCATCCAAACTTCCGAATACTGCCCCCTACCCCGAAGAAGTTAAGAACAAATTCTTATTTACAATGACGGCCTACCAAAAGGTAAAAGGCCTCCTGCGGGGACGGGACCTGGGATTAAAAAAATAAAATAAATACAATATAAATATAGGACAAAACACACATCACGACAAGAGAGACACCACAACACTACATAAAGAGAGACCTAAGACAACATCACAGCATGGCAGCAACACATAACAACAACATGGTAGCAACACAACACTTCTTGGGTATGATGCTACAAGCTCGGCACACCTGTATTTGGGGAGTTTCTCCCATTCATCTCTACAGATCCTCTCAAGCTCTGTCAGGTTGAATGGGGAGCGTCGCTGCACAGCTATTTTCAGGTCTCTCCAGAGATGTTCGATCGGGTTCAAGTCCGGGCTCTGGCTGGGCCACTCAAGGACATTCAGAGACTTGTCCCGAAGCCACTCCTGCGTTGTCTTGGCTGTGTGCTTAGGGTTGTTGTCCTGTTCTAAGGTGAACCTTCACCCCAGTCTGAGGTCCTGAGCGCTCTGGAGCAGGTTTTCATCAAGAATCTCTCTGTACTTTGCTCCATTTATCTTTCCCTCAATCCTGACTAGTCTCCCAGTCCCTGCCACAACATGATGCTGCCACCACCATGCTTCACCATAGCGATGGTGCCAGGTTTCCTCCAGATGTGACGCTTGGCACTCAAGACAAAGAGTTCAATCTTGGATTCATCAGACCAGAGAATCTTGTTTCTCATGGTCTGAGAGTCATTTTTTGTTTTCTACAGGACTGTTTTGCTAGCACAGACTGGAACATGTTCCAACACAGCTAGATAGACCTACTGTACTACAACCCCTAGATAACTAATACAACACAGCTAGATAACTAATACACCACAGCTAGATAACTAATACACCACAGCTAGATAACTAATACAACACAGCTAGATAACAAATACAACACAGCTAGATAACAAATACAACACAGCTAGATTCACCTGCTGTACTACAACCCCTAGATAACAAATACAACACAGCTAGATAAC
Organism: Salmo trutta; assembly: GCF_901001165.1. Classification (NCBI taxonomy): domain Eukaryota; kingdom Metazoa; phylum Chordata; class Actinopteri; order Salmoniformes; family Salmonidae; genus Salmo; species Salmo trutta. The sequence goes on from NC_042965.1 coordinate 48,508,984, forward strand.
TAATACAACACAGCTAGATAACTAATTCAACACAGCTAGATAACTAATACAACACAGCTAGTTAACTAATACAACACAGCTAGATAACTAATACAACACAGCTAGATAACTAATGCAATACAGCTAGATAACAAATACAACACAGCTAGATAACTAATACAACCCCTAGATAACTAATACAACACAGCTAGATAACTAATACAACACAGCTAGATAACTAATACAACACAGCTAGATAACTAATACAACACAGCTAGATAACTAATACAACACAGCTAGATAACTAATACAACCACTAGATAACTAATACAACCACTAGATAACTAATACAACACAGCTAGATAACTAATACAACCCCTAGCTAACTAATACAATACAGCTAGATAACTAATACAATACAGCTAGATAACAAATACAACACAGCTAGATAACTAATACAACACAGCTAGATAACTAATACAACACAGCTAGATAACTAATACAACACAGCTAGATAACTAATACAACCACTAGATAACTAATACAACCACTAGATAACTAATACAACACAGCTAGATAACTAATACAACCCCTAGCTAACTAATACAACACAGCTAGATAACTAATACAACACAGCTAGATAACTAATACAATACAGCTAGATAACAAATACAACACAGCTAGCTAACTAATACAACACAGCTAGATAACAAATACAACACAGCTAGCTAACTAATACAACACAGCTAGATAACTAATACAACACAGCTAGATAACTAATACAACACAGCTAGATAACTAATACAACACAGCTAGATAACTAATACAACCACTAGATAACTAATACAACCACTAGATAACTAATACAACACAGCTAGATAACTAATACAACCCCTAGCTAACTAATACAACACAGCTAGATAACTAATACAACACAGCTAGATAACTAATACAATACAGCTAGATAACAAATACAACACAGCTAGCTAACTAATACAACACAGCTAGATAACAAATACAACACAGCTAGCTAACTAATACAACACAGCTAGATAACTAATACAACACAGCTAGATAACTAATACAACACAGCTAGATAACTAATACAACACAGCTAGATAACTAATCAAACACAGCTAGTTAACTAATACAACACAGCTAGATAACTAAGACAACACAGCTAGATTCACCTACTCTACTACAACCCCTAGATAACTAATAAAACACAGCTAGATAACTAATCCAACACAGCTAGTTAACTAATACAACACAGCTAGATAACTAATACAACACAGCTAGATAGCTAGATAACTAATACAACACAGCTAGATACACCTACTGTACTACAACCCCTAGCTTACAAATAACAAATTGCTATAGCCTACACAATACTGTAGATTATTTTACCAGACTCAAATGTTCCTTTCTAGCTATGCCACCAAACGTTTGCATAACTACTGGTAAAGTGAACATGTTTACTAATACTGTAACATTATATGGAGCGTTGTTGTTTAATTTAAACAAATGGTTAGTGAGGAGAGGGTATGTGGACAGTCCTGACCTTCAAAACGATGACATATGTCACGCAGCGAGAGCCAAGTGAACCGAATCACACAGGGTTGAGGAGAAGACTGGGTTCCGGTGGTGTTGCTGTTCATGATCTGTGTTGTTGCTGTTCATGATCTGTGTTGTTGCTGTTCATGATCTGTGTTGTTGCTGTTCATGATCTGTGTTGTTGCTGTTCATGCTCTGTGTTGTTGCTGTTCATGATCTGTGTTGTTGCTGTTCATGATCTGTGTGGTTGCCATTCATGCTCTGTGTTGCTGCTGTTCATGCTCTGTGTTGTTGCTGTTCATGATCTGTGTTGTTGCTGTTCATGATCTGTGTTGTTGCCATTCATGCTCTGTGTTGTTGCCATTCATGCTCTGTGTTGTTGCCGTTCATGCTCTGTGTTGTTGCCGTTCATGATCTGTGTTGTTGCTGTTCATGCTCTGTGTTGTTGTTGTTCATGATCTGTGTTGTTGCCATTCATGCTCTGTGTTGTTGCCGTTCATGCTCTGTGTTGTTGCTGTTCATGATCTGTGTTGTTGCTGTTCATGCTCTGTGTTGTTGCTGTTCATGATCTGTGTTGTTGCTGTTCATGCTGTGTGTTGTTGCTGTTCATGATCTGTGTTGTTGCTGTTCATGATCTGTGTTGTTGCCGTTCATGATCTGTGTTGTTGCTGTTCATGATCTGTGTTGTTGCTGTTCATGATCTGTGTTGTTGCCATTCATGCGCTCCCAGGGATTTTACTGGTAATGTGGCCTGTCAATGTTTTTCTAGGTCGCACAGTGAGATATTTATGAGCAATTTAGAGCAGCCTGAAATGGCTTGTGTCAACTTCAGCTAAGTATTGTTAGCTAAGAAAACATGTAGTAATTCAACGTTGGCTAGCAATAAAGATACTTATAAAGAAGTCAAGTTACCTACCAGGCAGCTGCTGAAAATATTCTACTTCACAGCCACTTCAAGAAGATATTTATTAAAATAGTCTGAGGTTCATGTGTCTCACCCGACAGCATGCGGTTGGTGCCTGAAACTGATATGTTGAATCTACAATAGGCAGAAGCTGTTACTGTAAAGAAACAGTAGGTAACACTTTTAAGGGGTCCTTGTTAGTGAGCATAATAACATGTGCAATAAGTATTAATTGTAGTTAATTGTAATAACTCATAGTTACACTGGATTAAAATGAAACTGGTGGTAATTGCAGTCTGTAATTACAGAGGTGCAACAACAAAGGCTTGTTACGAATGGGCAAGTTTGCACTAAATTCACCAATTTAGTGTTCAGTTTCTTCTCAGCTGCATCCGATTCAGTAATAACTGTCACAAGGTTGTAATCTCTTGTGGACATATGCTCTTGTCACGTCCTGACCATAGAAATATGTTATTTTCTATGGTGGAGTAGGTCAGGGCGTGACAGTGTTTCTCTCTCTCTATGTTTTCTATTTCTATGTTTAGGTTCTAGTTTTGTATTTCTATGTTGGGGTTTTGTTTGGGATGATCTCCAATTAGAGGCAGCTGGTCCTCGTTGTCTCTAATTGGAGATCATACTTAAGTAGGGGTTTTTCCACCTTGGTTTTGTGGGTGATTAATTTGGAGTTGTGTATGTGTTCATCTCTGCGTCACGGTTTGTTGTTTTTTTCCATTTCAGTGTATTTATATATTGCATAGTTTCACACTATAAATAAAAATGTGGAACGACACACACGCTGCACTTTGGTTCGCTCGTTCCTACGACAGCCGTGACAGCTCTGCGTGTCTAAGATTACGAAGGTTGGAGGATCAATAGGCTCTAATTACCTACCGGTAAATGAAAACTCTTCAGAAACTCCAGTTAATGTTGTTGCTAGTACTTGCCCACAGAAAGTGTACCATCTGGGATGGATGAGTTTACAATAACAGACCAGATATAGGTCAACCTGACTGACTGGGGTCTACCATATAATAACAGACCAGATATACTGACTGACTGACTGGGGTCTACCATATAATAACAGACCAGATATACTGACTGGGGTCTACCATATAATAACAGACCAGATATACTGACTGACTGGGGTCTACCATATAATAACAGACCAGATATACTGACTGACTGGGGTCTACCATATAATAACAGACCAGATATACTGACTGACTGGGGTCTACCATATAATAACAGACCAGATATACTGACTGACTGGGGTCTACCATATAATAACAGACCAGATATACTGACTGACTGGGGTCTACCATATAATAACAGACCAGATATACTGACTGACTGGGGTCTACCATATAATAACAGACCAGATATACTGACTGACTGGGGTCTACCATATAATAACAGACCAGATATACTGACTGGGGTCTACCATATAATAACAGACCAGATATACTGACTGACTGGGGTCTACCATATAATAACAGACCAGATATACTGACTGACTGGGGTCTACCATATAATAACAGACCAGATATACTGACTGACTGGGGTCTACCATATAATAACAGAATTATTGTGTACGTTACCCATTATGACATTCAGAACCTCTTCGCCATTCAAGTGAGAAAATAAACACACTAGCTCACCACAGAGCAGATATAATATCTGAATAAGTACAATATAATTACTGTGTTTCACAGGGTTTAGGTAGTTAAAAGTGTATCTTGGGGGGTACTTGCTTGTAAATGTGTACTTATATAGTACAATATCCCTTCTGACCCTAATTTCAAAGCTTCTGAAGCGCCATGTGAGAAAAATAACACACTCATACCTGGAATATCTGCATAAATACAAGGTTGTTGCCAGTTGTCACACAGGATTTAGCTATTTAAAGTGAAGTGTAACTTTATAGTTACCTATGAGCAATTTCTATATAATTACTCATTACACATTACCAAGTTAAAATATCTACAAACAAAAGATGAGCGAAATAATTTTGTTAACTTTGTTTCTTACAAAATAATAAGGATTTTTATTGTTAGATTAATGATTTGATTAATTAGATTCAACAAATCTACAGCACATTTGAAAAGTGTTCAGACCCCTTGACTTTTTCCACATTTTGTTACATTACAGCCTTATTCTAAAATGAATAAAAATATGGGGTCTACCATATAGAGTGCTCAATACGTCAGATTGGGGCAAAGGTTCACCTTCCAGCAGGACAACAACCCTAAGCTCACAGCCAGGACAACACAGGAGTGGCTTCAGGACAAGTCTCTGAATGTCCTTGAGTGGCCCAGCCAGAGCCCGGACTTGAACCCAATCGAACATCTCTGGAGAAACGTAAAAATAGCTGTGCAGCGACACTCCCCATCCGACTTGTAGGGAGCTCGAGAGGATCTGCAGAGAAGAATGGGAGAAACTCCCCAAATACAGGTGTGCCAAGCTTGTAGCGTCATACCCAAGAAGACATTAGGCTGTAATCGTTGCCAAAGGTGCTTCAACAAAGTACTGAGTAAAGGGTCTGGATACTTATGTAAATGTAATATTTCCGTTTTTATTTTTGATACATTTTCTAAAAATCTATTTTTGCTTTGTCATTATGGGGCATTGTGTGTAGGTTGTTGAGTTTTTTTAATAATACATTTTAGAATAAGGCTGTAACGTAACAAAATATTGAAAAAGCCAAGGGGTCTGAATACTTTCTGCATGCACTGCATAGGCCTAGTCAATAACATAAAATATCTATTTGAGTGGTGACTCAAATCTGTAACCTATAGTATGGTGAATACCTTAGATGGCTAATTTAGAAAATGGGATTGTGTTTTTCTTCCCTTTTTAATATTAAAAAAATGGAAATGGACAATCTGTCTCTGTCTTCATCTGTTTCTTTCCTGTAAGCATCTTCCCATCCTGGAGTCGGAGACCTTGTGGGAATCTGTGGTAGAGAAGAATGTATGACTGTTTAGCATAGACACTCATTACATTACCACTAGTTATCATCATCATGAGTTCTATGGTTTATTGATATAGCTAGCTAAGCCTAGCTAGCTACCTAGCTAGATGCTGTGTTATCCAGCTAGCAACAATAGTGCTTGTGTTAACACAAGTAGCTAGCTAGCTACCCAACGTTAACATGCTGGGTGTGTCTCAGGTAATACCCCTGGAGTATGGATACCCTGAGAACAAGGTTCAGGCAAGACAACACCATCGAGCCCAGCTAAAGTTATGTAGTTAGTTAGCTAGCGAGAAGTGACCATAGCATATTTGACATCTTTAGGTAGCTAAATAGCTATTCAAGATTAGAAAACGAAATAGCTAAGAGTGCTAGCTAATCCCTTCCAGAAAATCAACAGATTGAATCTAAATGGTAACTAGATTGTGTGTAGATGCAACAAAAAGGCGGGCTACAGTTAGCTAGCTAGCTACAGTTAGCTACAGTTAGCTAGCTAGCCAACACTAGGCTAGCTAGGTAGCAAACGCTAGCTAACTGCCTATGCTAAATCGTCCAGCAGAATTCATGTATCCAAAAAAGCAAAACACATTTCATGGAAAACATACTTTCTTTGTCCGGTGTTGATGTTTTTGACCTACAACACTTTGTTTCTTTTGTGGCAATCTTTCATGTGTGGATGTTGCACACTGACCTTGTGGACCCTGTTCTGTGGACACTGTTACATGTCAGTGTCCACACATGGGGGCATATTTAATGGCCTCAGTATTTTCAGGGTGTTGCTCAGATGGCCAGATCTTCACATGATGCCTTAATTCCTGGGATAAATAAATAATTGCCATCCCATCCAAAAGTGAGAATGTTCCCCAACAGTGAAACCCTTACACGGTTTAATTTGATGGAATTAGAGTTTGTTTTATGACCATATTAAGTCCATTTATAAACCATTATTCAACCAAGATTAATAGGTTTACAATTTGGCAAGCACAAATTACTATCTCAATTTTAACCATAACTGTTTATTAATGAGTCCAAAAAAATGTATTTTATGGTTAAAGTCATTGATCCATTGTCAAATGCACAGTTAGGCCTAAATGATTTAACCATTTAAAGTTTGGTTTTTATGCCGGTTGTGAACCAGTTGTTTTGCCATTGGGCATCAGACTCCAGATCTTTATTGCAGAGTTGTGACAATGAGGTGGTCTGTTTTCAATTGGAACTTATCATTGTGCTGAAATAGGGTGATGTTGGGATGCTATCAGAAACTTTAACATTTGTAACAAGCATGGTAACAAGCATACATTGTTACACTCCTGTAATTACAGACTGTAAGTGCCAACAGTTACATGTTGTTACTACTGTGTAACTATGAAGTACTACAATTAATTTCAATACTTGTTACAGTGTATTTACAGATGTAAATACATTGTAATAAGGACCCCTTAAAATGAAGCGTTAACAAACCATATTTGAGTGATTTTTAAAAGAGGCTTCTAATTATAGTTAATAACCGTATGTTTCATAATTCTACCCATAATGCAGTGCAATCTACATGTATAACACAGTTACATTTACTGTACATTCTACCGTGTTTTACTGTTGAAATGACAGAAAAGTCGTACAGTGTAGAATTTGTCGAACGTACATTTTTCTCTCAGCAGTCAACAGAGGGGGCACTAAAAATGTTTTGCCACGAGGTGGGGTGCCCCAAAAGGCTAGAGCAAGCCCTGAGCAAGCCCTGAGCGCTAGGGTAGAGGCGGTCATAACCCCGATAATAAATTAAAGATGAGGAGAGAGTGGCGACCTGCACCTGCATAGCTGGCCCAGCACAGCCCTTTGACCGCTTCACCACATGTTGGGAAGGACGCATGGTCTGTGAACTGCCGGTCTCAACCATTGAAAACTGCTTAACAAGTTAAGTTATCAAATCAAATTGTATTTGTCACATATACATATTTAGCAGATGTTATTGCGGGTGTAGCGAAATGCTCTGACAGCTAAAGGGCTACATTGGAATTAGTAGCCTAATTAGTAGGCCATCGTCACTTCATATCCAATTCTTCCTCTCAGTTCTCATGTAGCCCTAGGCCTAATTTCACCTATTTCCCAAAACACACTCAATTTAAATAATTATGAAATACATGTTGTATTTCACAAATTGTACATTTGTAAATTGTAAATAATAATTTGTTCTTAACTGACTTTTCTAGTTAAATAAAGGTTAAATTAAATTAAATAAAAAATAAAAACAAAATAATGGCAAACGAATATTTCCCATCAGCTCTTTCAGATAAATTATTCAAGCAAATTTGCACAGTTTTAATGAATCAGATCATTTATTATACATAAGCCTAAAAGTGTGATTGTGTTTTATCGTAGTGTAGTAAAGTGTGATTGTGTTTTATCGTAGTGTAGTAAAGTGTGATTGTGTTTTATCGTAGTGTAGTAAAGTGTGATTGTGTTTTATTGTAGTGTAGTAAAGTGTGATTGTGTTTTATCGTAGTATAGCCTATAACCTAAGACAACTGCTAATATCCAGAGAACAATTTCATCTTTATGAAAAAATGTATTTAGTATCATCCAGCTGGTACAGACTATTTCATCATGTTTTTTGTTGTTCAATTATTTTTGCAACATTTTAGGCAACGCACAAAAAGGAATAGACTTATATAATGCAATTCCTTATATTCCTGGATAGGTTGTGTATCATCTAATATTTTTCAAAGGAACCTCATTGTGGAAAAGATTGATAAAAGAAACGTGTCTTGCACATGGCCGTAGTCCTTCTGTGGACCAACTCAACATGTTCTGAAAGCTGCCATGTATTTAAATAACCCCCTATTTTAACGACCGACTCAACATGTTCTGAAAAGCTGCCAAGTATTTGAACAACTCCCTATTTTAAGGAGCGACTCAACATTTTATTTGTTTTATTTTTTATTTAACCTTTATTTAACCAGGCAAGTCAGTTAAGAACCAATTCTTATTTACAATGACGGCCTAGGAACAGTGGGTTAACTGTCGGCATACCGGGGAACAGTGGGTTAACTGCCGGCCTACCGGGGAACAGTGGGTTAACTGTCTTGTTCAGTGGGCACATGTTTGTTTCCTTTACTTTTTGTATTCATGGCGGCACCAAAGTGAAGGAAACGGCTTCAACATCAATGGTCCCTCAAAATAAAATCGCAATTAGTCAAATGTTTTGGTCTACAAATGAAGCGTCTGAAACACACGTAAAATCGATCTCAGAATGAGTCTTCTCTCCCGTGGTTAAGACAAACAGAAAACTCTTTTGGTCCGGTCAACATTGTTCTTATTGTCCGGTGTCACTTTACGCGGCACGGCTCCCTAACCTATTGGTTGTCAAGAGGGATAACCTCTACATTCCTAGGATGTCACATTTACATCGCACTTATTGAAACACCAGTCTGTTGATCTATAGCTGACATTCTGGAGATTTCTTTTCATGTCGCAGTATGTGTATCATAACTAACTCCCCGGTCTGTCAGTCTGTCGGTCTGTCGGTCGGGCAGGCAGACAGGCAGGCAGTGAGAGTTGAGTTTTGTATTATCTAGTCCCGCATGCTGACAATGTGTTTTCACAGAGGCGTTTGTTGTGTCAACTTTGTAATCAGCCCAATCTGTACTGTGTCACTTTGTCTCACTAACTCCAGCTGCTCACCCTGACTGGGAGGTGATTAGGTAATGTAACAACCAACTAGGCTACCGGCTAACTTCCCAGTCTATAGGCACGTCAATAGCAGCTATAGTAGGCCTGTCGGTGCTTTAATAAAAGCATGTTAGGCCTATAAGAATGTAATAACATTATATGAGAAACCAAGATTTTATCATCTAAAATAAAGAGGCTGCATGAAGGCCTAATTCGGCCTACTGCATGACAAAAAGTACATTCTATCCTTGTACAAAATGCAGCCTCTGGGATAGTTTAGTCGTATGTTGCAGCTGATTATAATATTATTGAGTATTATTTTGAGTAATATTTTAATACTAACTAGATCTTCAAAGCCACCTTGAAATTCTCAATATGTTGTTATCTAAATTTGAATAGAAATGAAAAGCCATTTTTTTGTCTTTACCTGCAAATTTGATTAGCATTATTAGAGGCCTAAACAAATATATAACATAAACAAAACATCGAACAACATGCGATAACCAACTAAAAGCCCAACATCTAAAAATACCATTGGCCTATTATTATATGAAAGCCTAAATGCTATTGACTAATTTAGAATTGAATAGGGCCTAATTGGGATTTCTTCCCAAAACAACAATACTAGTTCATCAAAAGGCAAACGAAACCGACATCTATGGCCTTCCCTGTGGCTCAGTTGGTAGAGCATGGTGTGTGTGCAACGCCAGGGTTGTGGGTTCGATTCCCACGGAGGGCCAGTACAAAAAAATTAAAATGCATGAGATGAAATGTATGCATTCACTACTGTAAGTCGCTCTGGATAAGAGCGTCTGCTAAATGACTTAAATGTATACAAGTTGTATTTTCTGTCAGGCAAAAGTTCTTCCCGGTGTATCAGTTCATGGTGGTTCTTACCATAGAATTAGTCCTAGACTATAGTATAGGCCATCATTACATCATGAGGCCACCTAAATCTCAATATGTTGAATAATCGTTTCCTCGTTCTGTTTAGATTGTAACTGCACTCCGTTACAAACGTTTCCATTGAGAAAGAAAACGTCCCGGAACAGCCAATCGGTTCGGTGGTTGAAAACGAGCCAATCACGTTTAAATCCGCGCGCACCCAAATAGGGCTGGCGTTCTGGCTCGAGCCTCGGAGAGAACCGTGACAGACCGGGTCAGGACGTCTCTGTATTGAAGAATAATTAAGCAGCTGTGTCTGTCAGTGCTGTTCCCCAGTTCAGAGCTCACTGACTAGAGACAAACTGCAATGAGGAGTGGATGGATGCTGCAAGACCGTTTACATCTGTTCTGGAGGAGCCTGCATTGAGGTAAGGCTTTACTCATTTATGTAACTCGTTTTCGACACGTCATAGATTGGAGGGAATACACGTATATTTCTCATTTATATGTTTATTGGTCATTTATTAAACTAGCATCTATGACGACACTGGCAAATTTGAAACATTTTTTTTCCATAGGACTTTTAGAGGTTGGCCCGCAAGGATATAATGACAGATAAAATGGGATCATTATTTTCATTTCAGATTGTACTGACTGCAGTGAGGCAACCGTCGCTTGAGCCATAACTTGGAAAGAGTGCATTAGGTACGAGGCACCGGGAGACAGGCGGCAGATATGATGAAGGATATCTCCGGTCCCGAGTTTGAGATCGACGTGGAAAGTCTGGAGACCGAGAGCGACGACCAGGACCGTTCGGACTACAGCTCCTCTCTTCCCGGTGCAGGGTACGACGAGCCGGGGGCCAAGGGAGATGACAAGCCGCCGGGGACCACCAGCCCCGGGAACTGCGAACCGAGGAAGCTGAGCCGGACGCCGAAGTGTGCCCGCTGCAGGAACCACGGCGTGGTGTCGTGTCTGAAGGGGCATAAGCGGTTCTGCCGCTGGAGGGACTGCCAGTGTGCCAACTGTCTTCTGGTGGTGGAGAGACAGCGCGTCATGGCGGCTCAAGTGGCACTACGGAGACAACAAGCTACAGAGGTGTGTGTGGACCTTTCTAAAGTCGTGTACATTACTATTATAAGGTGTGTGTGTGTTTTCGATTATTCGAGAGGGTGTAAAACTTCTTAGTTTCACCAGGATTTTGGGGGGTAACAATGTTGGCAGTACTGTAGATCTCGATTTTCTTCATTGTAATTATTTTTATTTTTTTCTTCAACCAGACAAATGTTGACATGTTCCTTAGTTTGTCTGTTTGGCATTGAAATGATACGTTTTGAGAGAAGTAGCACATTGTAATAATTACAATTTTTTAATGATCAAGTTTAGTTTTAGTTTATAAAGTTTAGTTTATTTATTTTCACACCAATCAAAGTAACCTGTGGCGATGTTAAACTCAGAATGGATTTACAGGAAACCTTACCATCATTTAAATCGTAAATTCACATCACTAATTATAAGTACATGAAAATACATCTTGGTATTACTTTAAAAAAAAAACGGGACTGGTATTAAGTAATAATTTGAAAACACCATAATATGGCCTCTGAAATAATGATTCGATTTAATTAATTTGTTCTGTAATTTTATCAGGATAAAAAGGGAATTTCTGGGAAGCAGATTCCAGCAGAGAGAAGAGCTCTTTACCAGAGACACATCAGACCATCAACCATGCTGGCTAAGAGCATTCTGGAAGGTAAGGCGGTTCTATTATATTATAGTCTATTCTATTGTTAGGTAAGGCAGTTCTATTCTATTATAGTCTATTCTATTCTATTGTTAGGTAAGGCAGTTCTATTATCTTATAGTCTATTCTATTCTATTGTTAGGTAAGGCAGTTCTATTATCTTATAGTCTATTCTATTCTATTGTTAGGTAAGGCAGTTCTATTATCTTATAGTCTATTCTATTCTATTGTTAGGTAAGGCAGTTCTATTATCTTATAGTCTATTCTATTCTATTGTTAGGTAAGGCAGTTCTATTATCTTATAGTCTATTCTATTCTATTGTTAGGTAAGGCAGTTCTATTATCTTATAGTCTATTCTATTCTATTGTTAGGTAAGGCAGTTCTATTATCTTATAGTCTATTCTATTCTATTGTTAGGTAAGGCAGTTCTATTATCTTATAGTCTATTCTATTCTATTGTTAGGTAAGGCAGTTCTATTATCTTATAGTCTATTCTATTCTATTGTTAGGTAAGGCGGTTCTATTATAGTCTATTCTATTCTATTGTTAGGTAAGGCAGTTCTATTATCTTATAGTCTATTCTATTCTATTGTTAGGTAAGGCAGTTCTATTATCTTATAGTCTATTCTATTCTATTGTTAGGTAAGGCGGTTCTATTATAGTCTATTCTATTCTATTGTTAGGTAAGGCAGTTCTATTATCTTATAGTCTATTCTATTCTATTGTTAGGTAAGGCAGTTCTATTCTATTCTATTGTTAGGTAAGGCAGTTCTATTCTATTCTATTCTATTGTTAGGTAAGGCAGTTCTATTCTATTCTATTGTTAGGTAAGGCAGTTCTATTATATTCTATTCTATTCTATTCTATTGTTAGGTAAGGCAGTTCTATTCTATTCTATTCTATTCTATTGTTAGGTAAGGCGGTTCTATTATATTATAGTCTATTCTATTCTATTGTTAGGTAAGGCAGTTCTATTCTATTGTATTCTATTCTATTGTTAGGTAAGGCGGTTCTATTATAGTCTATTCTATTCTATTGTTAGGTAAGGCAGTTCTATTATCTTATAGTCTATTCTATTCTATTGTTAGGTAAGGCAGTTCTATTCTATTCTATTGTTAGGTAAGGCAGTTCTATTCTATTCTATTCTATTGTTAGGTAAGGCAGTTCTATTCTATTCTATTGTTAGGTAAGGCAGTTCTATTATATTCTATTCTATTCTATTCTATTGTTAGGTAAGGCAGTTCTATTCTATTCTATTCTATTCTATTGTTAGGTAAGGCGGTTCTATTATATTATAGTCTATTCTATTCTATTGTTAGGTAAGGCAGTTCTATTCTATTGTATTCTATTCTATTGTATTGTTAAGGCAGTCTGTCCTGTTTACTGGTAATGGTGTTACTGAATCAACTGGTGTTGTAGCCTATTTATCACCTCCTCTCCTCCATTAATACATAATGATCATCTCTATCACTCTATCATCTCCTCTCCTCCATTAATACATAATGATCATCTCTATCACTCTATCATCTCCTCTCCTCCATTAATACATAATGATCATCTCTATCACTCTATCATCTCCTCTCCTCCATTAATACATAATGATCATCTCTATCACTCTATCATCTCCTCTCCTCCATTAATACATAATGATCATCTCTATCACTCTATCATCTCCTCTCCTCCATTAATACATAATGATCATCTCTATCACTCTATCATCTCCTCTCCTCCATTAATACATAATGATCATCTCTATCACTCTATCATCTCCTCTCCTCCATTAATACATAATGATCATCTCTATCACTCTATCATCTCCTCTCCTCCATTAATACATAATGATCATCTCTATCACTCTATCATCTCCTCTCCTCCATTAATACATAATGATCATCTCTATCACTCTATCATCTCCTCTCCTCCATTAATACATAATGATAATCTCTGTTATAATGATTTTCCTTCATCTTTCTCTTCTCTTTCTTTCTTGTAGTGTTTCTTGGATTTCTGTCCCTTTCCGTTTCAATTAAGCTTCCTCCTCATTGCTCTGTGGACAGTTTAACTTCCGTAAGCACAGACCTGTTATGATATCCTTATTTTCTAGGTTTCAAATAAAACTTAGTGGGCACAATACAATTGTAGATAAAAAAAGAAAACATTTTAGTCTAAGAGCTAAATGAATACTTACTAGTATAGTAATGTAGGTCAACCGAGAGCCAGACGTATGAAAGGACATTTGTTAAATGTCTAAACTATTGATAAACCTTGATGATCAATATCCCTAACTCCAGAATGTAACCTTGATATCATTTAATTCACTGCAATTAACACATCAAGTATACTTCACTAGTTACTTCATAACTGAACCAAAACATCAAGTCTAGTCCAGAATTAAATAGAATACCATATTATTTAGTATTATATTCGTATTATATAGTATTATATTAGTATGATATAGTATTATATTAGTATTATATAGTATTATATTCGTATTATATAGTATTATATTAGTATGATATAGTATTATATTAGTATTATATGGTATTATATTCGTATTATATAGTATTATATTAGTATGATATAGTATCTCTATGTTGTCTAACCTCCTCCCCTGTCCTGTCTCCTCTCAGGGTACCGTCCGGTGCAGGGTGACCCGTACATGGGGGCCAGCCCCCCTCTCCCACCCCCCCTCAGCGACAGGATGAGGAAGAGGAGAGCGTTTGCTGACAAAGAGCTGGAGAGTGTCATGCTGGAGAGAGAGTACAAGGAGAGAGAGCTGCTAGAACCCTCCCAGGCTGCTACAGCCTCTCTGCTCTTCCCCAACAGTCTGGTCCGCCATGCTGCGGAGTACAAGTCCTACAAGACGGCCTACTCAGCCTCCGCCCCGGAGGAGCCTCACCACAACAACAAGGACCTCTGTCACTTCCTGTCGCCCAGCTGTGTGGACCTCTCCCTGCAGTACTCCGCCGGCCCCGGCAACATGGAGCTCATCTCCTCCAATGTCTCCGTGGCGACCACCTACCGCCAGTACCCTCTGACCTCTCCGCTGACCTCTTCGCGGGGGTTCATGGTGTGGCCGCGGGGCCCCTCCCTTCTGTACCAGCAGTGCCTGCTCAACGCCACGGCCGTCCAGAACATGAAGCCAGGTGCGGCCTGGGAGCCCAGAATGATGGCCGCCGCCGCAGAGAGCCTGCCGTCCGACCTCGACGCCATGGCAACCGCCAGCCCCACCTCGGCCACCAAGCTGAAGGGTTCGAGATTTGCGGCGGGCCTCCCCGAGGGTTCTGAACCCCAGCTGCAGGATGGCCCCGCACAGTCCCAGGCCCCTCTCACCCAGGGGGGGCACTGCAAACGATCAGCCTTCTCTCCGCCAAAGAGAGGCTTCGGACAGGCCATCCCCCCTAGCACACCTCACCTCCAACCTCACTCCCAGCCTCACCCTTACCCCCCTAGCCACGAACATGTCGTGAACAAGCTGAGCAAGGACAGTGCCAAACACACACTATCCATGAAGCTCAACTCCTTTCATTCACTCATCCAGCAGACACTGAGTGAGAAGGCTAGGGACGGGGCTGGAGAGCGAGAGAGGGCCGGGGCTGAGGTAGGAGCTGGGGCTGGGGAGAGAGCTGGGACAGGGGTCGAGCTCCGGGGCCCCTACTGTAAAGAACTGCTGGAGGAAGCAGCCAGAAAGTACCGTGAAGGACCTTCTAAGGACTTCTACAGTTTCAAAGATTCTGATAGATACAGCAAGGAGTTGCTGACTACGTCAGCTGGGACCAAGGTGGTGTCCAGCGAGTCCCTGTCCTTCTCTGTCGAGGCCATTCTGAAGAGACCGTCACCTGCTATGAACAGGGCTTCACAGTAATAACAGTCATGTCTATCTGATGAACAGGGACCAAAAACCTACCTGGCAATTTGTGATACCTTGGCCCATTTTTCTGCTTTGAGGTCTCCGTTATTGGCTAAATAATTACTATTTTGCACAAACCCTGAATTTAGACTGGCCCACTCGTCTACAGATGGACCAACCATTTGCCGAACTACCCTGTGGACAATCCGTTTCTCACATAGGCGGGCACACACACACACACACACACACACACGCACACACACGCACACACACGCACACACACGCACACACACGCACACACACGCACACACACACACACACACACACACACACACACACACACACACACACACACACACACACACACACACAATTAGATGCTTGTGTCTGACACTGTGCTTGCTGTTGTAATAACTCTCAGTACAGAAACACTTCAACCAGTAATGGACGTGTTTATATGGATGTTATATTTTATACCAGCATAAATGTAAATCTCTTTATGGTGTAGAGTATTTAAATGTATCACTTTAAATGTTGCCATGTAATGTCAATAAACTTTATAAAGAGTCAACCCCTGTTGTATCAGGTTTGGTTTGTTATTATATAGTGTGGTAACATTACATTTGATTTAATTTAACCCTGTTGTAGTGGTCTGGGTGTAGCTGGTGCAGAGGAGTCAGGTGCACGACAGCAGAGTAACACAAGTAACTTTACTCAAATATTCCAATAACATGTCGTAATACCGAGCCCACAATAACGGACCGAACATACATCAAATATTCACGCACAAAAACCATGGGGGAAAACAGAGGGTTAAATAATGAACATGTAATTGGGGAATTGAAACCAGGTGTGTAAAAAAAAGACAAAACAAATGGAAAATGAAAAGTGGATCAGCGCTGGCTAGAAGGCCGGTGACGTCGACCGCCGAACGCCGCCACTTAACACTAATTTGATTTATTAACACTATTGTTACATTAAATGATGTATGTCTTATGATTTAAAAAAAATAATTGTTATGGCCTTAAAGTGTGAACAGTCACAAGAGCTGAACGTAAAATAATATATGAATACGATGAGGTTTTCTATATGAACAGAAAACTACTGGTCTACTATGAGGAGGTTTTCTATATGAACAGAAAATTACTGGTCTACTATGAGGAGGTTTTCTATATGTACAGAAAATTACTGGTCTACTATGAGGAGGTTTTCTATATGAACAGAAAACTACTGGTCTACTATGAGGAGGTTTTCTATATGAACAGAAAATTACTGGTCTACTATGAGGAGGTTTTCTATATGAACAGAAAACTACTGGTCTACTATGAGGAGGTTTTCTATATGAACAGAAAATTACTGGTCTACTATGAGGAGGTTTTCTATATGAACAGAAAATTACTGGTCTACTATAAGGAGGTTTTCTATATGAACAGAAAACTACTGGTCTACTATGAGGAGGTTTTCTATATGAACAGAAAACTACTGCGTGTAATTGGCATGCTGACAGCAGGAATATCCACCAGAGCTGTCGCCAGAGAATGTAATGTTAATTCCTCTACCATAAGCCGCCTCTCAACATCGTTTTAGAGAATTAGGGTTTACGTTCAACCGGTCTCACAACCGGAGACCACGTGTAACCACGCCATCCCAGGACCTCCACATCCAGACCAGCCACCCGGATAGCTGATGAAACTGTGGGTTTCCACAATCCAAGAATTTCTGTATAAACTGTCAGAAACCATCTCAGGGAAGCTCATCTGCATGCTCGTCGTCCTCACCAGGGTCTTTACCTGACGGCAGTTCGGCGTCGTCACCGACTTCAGTGGGCAAATACTCACTTTTGATGACCACTGGCACGCTGAAGAAGTGTGCTCTTCACGGATGAATCCCGGTTTCAACTGTACCTGGTAGATGGCAGACAGCGTGTATGACGTCATGTGAGTGAGCGGTTTGCTGATGTCAACGTTGTGAAAAGAGTTTCCCAGGGTGGCGGTGGGGTTATGGTATGGGTAGACATAAGCTATGGGCAACGAACACAATTGCATTTTGGTGATGGCAATTTGAAATCACAGAGATACTGTGATGAGATCCTGAGGCCCATTGTCGTGCCATTCATCCACTACCATCACCTCATGTTTCAGCATGAGATGCACAGCCCCGTGTTGCAAGGATCTGTACACAATTCCAGGAAGCTGAAAATGTCCCAGTTCTTCCATGGCCTGCATACTCACCAGACATGTCACCCATTGAGCATGTTTGGGATGCTCTGGTTTGACGTGTGTGACAGCATGTTCCCGCCAATATCCAGCTACTTCTCACAGCCATTGAAGAGGAGTGGGACAATATTCCACAGAACACAAATCAACTCTATGTGAAGGAGATGTGTCGCGCTGCATGAGACAAATGGTGGTCACACCAGATACTGATTGGTTTTCTGATCCACGCCCCTACTTTTTTTAAAGGTATCTGTGACCAACAGATGAATATCTGTATTCCCAGTCATGTGAAATCCATAGATTAGGGCCTAATTCATTAATTTCAGTTGACTGATTTTTGTTGATGAACTGTAACTCAGTAAAATCTTTGAAAGTATTGCATGTTGCGTTTATATTTTTATTCAGTGAAAATGTTTGATGATGTCATTGTTTGTGTTTATTTTGTGAAGTGTATAGTTCTTTTTATTATAATATTTTATATGAAACATTATATTGTGAACCAGCATTTAGAGCTTGGCCTTTAGCCAATGACACTGTTAGCTTGGCCTTTAGCCAATGACACCGTTAGCTTGGCCTTTAGCCAATGACACTGTTAGCTTGGCCTTTAATCAATGACACTGTTAGCTTGGCCTTTAGCCAATGACACTGTTAGCTTGGCCTTTAATCAATGTCACTGTTAGCTTGGCCTTTAGCCAATGACACTGTTAGCTTGGCCGGTAATCAATGACACTGTTAGCTTGGCCTTTAGCCAATGACACTGTTAGCTTGGCCTTTAGTCAATGACACTGTTAGCTTGGCCTTTAGCCAATGACACTGTTAGCTTGGCCTTTAGCCAATGACACTGTTAGCTTGGCCGGTAATCAATGACACTGTTAGCTTGGCCTTTAGCCAATGACACTGTTAGCTTGGCCTTTAGTCAATGACACTGTTAGCTTGGCCTTTAGCCAATGACACTGTTAGCTTGGCCGGTAATCAATGACACTGTTAGCTTGGCCTTTAGCCAATGACACTGTTAGCTTGGCCTTTAGCCAATGACACTGTTAGCTTGGCCTTTAGCCAATGACACTGTTAGCTTGGCCGGTAATCAATGACACCTTTAGCTTGGCCGGTAATCAATGACGCCTTTAGCTTGGCCGGTAATCAATGACACCTTTAGCTTGGCCGGTAATCAAAGACGCCTTTAGCTTGGCCGGTAATCAATGACACCTTTAGCTTGGCCGGTAATCAATGACACCTTTAGCTTGGCCGGTAATCAAAGACACCTTTAGCTTGGCCGGTAATCAAAGACACCTTTAGCTTGGCCGGTAATCAAAGACACCTTTAGCTTGGCCGGTAATCAATGACACCTTTGTGTTTTATGTTCTTTGATAACATTTGATCTCTTTTATTGCCGTGCTTGTTTTTTCATTTTATTGTTTTAAGTATGTTGCAATTTTAAATGCACTTCAAATGACTTGCCTAGTTAAAAAGGTTAAATAAAAAATACATTTAAAAAAAAGGTTGAATTGAAGTTTGATTTAACTGATGATTGTATGAATGTAGTCTCCATTAACTTTATAGTCTATCATTCTCATTAAGACGATTAATTAATGTATGAACTAGGTTATAGGCCTACTAAATAAATGTTTAGAGTAGAATTCATGCTGAACTGAACTGGGGCGTGATATCAGTACAATCCAGGCTGTATCACATCCGACCGTGATTGGGAGTCTCATAGGGCAGCGCACAATTGGCCCAGAGCAATCCGGGTTTGGTCGGGTAGGCCGTCATTGTAAATAAGAATTTGTTCTTAACTGACTTGCCTAGTTAAATAAAATAAAATAAAATAAATAGACAAGGCGTTAGAGGCTATTAGCATGTGTAAAGATTCATGACCTTCCAGAGCCAACTAGTCAAGAATGGTCAAGTTCTGTTTTTATTCTGACTTCTCAATACTGAGCTTCTACTTCTTATCATTGAATATATTCTGACTTACATTCACACACTAGGATGCTGTGTAAGAGATGCCAGATGGAAGGTGAAGAAGAGGGATGCAACTTGGTAAGGCTACTAACACACAGTGTCGTGCAACGCCACATGCACTGCAGAACAAAAGGAGGAATGTTAGTTTGGTCAGGTTTAAGTAGGGTGGCAGCGGTGATTTAAGGAGAGTGAGGACAGGTGTGGAGGCTGATTACCAATGAGTTGCAGATGATGCTTGTTGAGGAGTTGCGTTCAATGCGACTAGTTAAAGCAGCTGGTGCTTGTTGAGATGCTAGGAAGTTGCATTCAAGGCAACTAGTGTTGCACTCAAGTCTGGTCTTATCTCGTATATTTTAGTTAATTCTTAGCAACATTTCACGAGTTTAAGGAACAGACATTGAAATTGGTTTTGAAAATTCCTTGAGGAAATGGAATATATGTGAGAATGAGGATCCAGGAGGGAAAGAGAATGGACTGGATATAGCAGAGTGCTGCAGATGAAGGATCCAGGAGGGAATGAGAATGGACTGGATATAGCAGAGGGCTGCAGATGAAGGATCCAGGAGGGAATGAGAATGGACTGGATGAAGCAGAGGGATGCAGATGAAGGATCCAGGAGGGAATGAGAATGGACTGGATGAAGCAGAGGGATGCAGATGAAGGATCCAGGAGGGTATGAGAATGGACTGGATGAAGCAGGGGGATGCAGATGAAGGATCCAGGAGGGAATGAGAATGGACTGGATGAAGCAGGGGGATGCAGATGAAGGATCCAGGAGGGAATGAGAATGGACTGGAAAGAAGCAGGGGGATGCAGATGAAGGATCCAGGAGGGAATGAGAATGGACTGGATGAAGCAGAGAGATGCAGATGAAGGATCCAGGAGGGTATGAGAATGGACTGGATGAAGCAGAGGGATGCAGATGAAGGATCCAGGAGGGAATGAGAATTGACTGGATGAAGCAGAGTGCTGCAGATGAAGGATCCAGGGGGTGGAGTCTGTAGAGTTTGGCTTGGAGCCTCAGGTAGATATTGTTGTCAAGCCATGGTAGTGATGACAATCCCCAAAAACAAACCTCCAACTTAGTCTGGAGAGGAAGTCAGCTGTTCTGGACTGCAGGTGCAGAATGGTATGTGGTATAGTTGAGGTCGTACAGGCGTATGGACGAGATGCCCAAGGAGTGAGCCAAACTTAGATCCCAGGAGAGCAGGTAGAAGCGATGGTAGAAAGGAAACACTCTGTTGAAGAAAGAAAACCTTGAGATGAACCAGGCTCAGCTGGGTATCCAAACCTCTTTTGGCTGGTTGGGTAGGATTTGATGCGTGAGGTAGATGGGTTCCGTGAAATGAGGCAGGGACTGGAAGACTGTGCTTGAGTTCTGAAAGATGAGCATGTCGTGGGCTGTTGATGTCAGAGCATGTCGTGGGCTGTTGATGTCAGAGCATGTCGTGGGCTGTTGATGTCAGAGCATGTCGTGGGCTGTTGATGTCAGAGCATCTCGTGGGCTGTTGATGTCAGAGCATGTCGTGGGCTGTTGATGTCAGAGCATGTCGTGGGCTGTTGATGTCAGAGCATGTCGTGGGCTGTTGATGTCAGAGCATGTCGTGGGCTGTTGATGTCAGAGCATGTTGTGGGCTGTTGATGTCAGAGCATGTTGTGGGCTGTTGATGTCAGAGCATGTCGTGGGCTGTTGATGTCAGAGCATGTCGTGGGCTGTTGATGTCAGAGCATGTTGCGGGCTGTTGATGTCAGAGCATGTCGTGGGCTGTTGATGTCAGAGCATCTCGTGGGCTGTTGATGTCAGAGCATGTTGTGGGCTGTTGACGTCAGAGCATGTTGTGGGTTGTTGATGTCAGAGCATCTCGTGGGCTGTTGATGTCAGAGCATGTCGTGGGCTGTTGATGTCAGAGCATGTTGTGGGTTGTTGATGTCAGAGCATGTTGTGGGTTGTTGACGTCAGAGCATGTTGTGGGCTGTTGATGTCAGAGAATGTAGGAATGATAGGCTTGGCAAATAGGGAATCGGATGGAGAGGCGTGTTGAGATTGTCTGAGCTGTAGGAAGTAGGTGAGTGGTTCATGAAGACTGAGGGTAGATGGTAGCCGTAATAGGTAGACTGGTTTGGTTCTGCCAAACTGATCGGTGTACTATGTGATGGTGAATATAAAGGTATCTTTGCCGAGGATGGTGATGTCTGACATGCTAAGATGATAAGAAGGGATGCAGGTAGAAGATGAGGACGGGTAACGGACTTTGACTTTGGCGAGCCCAGACGATTTGAACAGAGGCAGTTGGTTCACTCATCCAGAAGAGATTCTCAGCTGGTAACTGGCTGAGCTGGCTGGGATAGTTCATTGCTGTTAAGGACGGAAGGTGAGACGCTCCGGCGGTGGCAATCACGGGACCAGCGGGACAGGGATTGAAGAGAGGTCGTCACTGACAGAGAGAGGGCGTGAGCTGCCACCGGGGTGTCGAATGGGTGTTGAAGGTAAACATAGTAACCATGTCTTTGGAGGACGGGAGACGACAGCCGAAGAAAGGAAGAGAGGCAAGGCAGTGTTGGGGATCCATCCGGGGCCGCTGGGTTTGGGGCAGACAGGATGCAGGCATCAGGCGATGGACAGCCTGCTGGTGAAGAGCCGACAGTAAATCAAATCAAATTTTATTTGTCACATGCGCCGAATACAACAGGTGTGAAACTTACAGTGAAATGCTTACTTACAAGCACTTACAAGCAACAACAGTTTGTTGTTGATGTGAATGCGAAGGAACTTGAAGCTCTTGAAGTACAGCTGTCGAGAGCACCCCAGTACTTACATTTAAAAAAATGTACCCTTCATTTAGCTAGACAAGTCATGCTGACATTCCACTGCAGGAGCCTGGAGACAGTGACAGCCGAAAACAGGCAATGGCAGTCATAGATTATTGTGCAACCCAAACGAACAGCTAGATCTATAATGATGGAGTGAGAGAGGGTGAGCCTCTGCCATAGCAGCAGTCACGGGTCCAGCAGGACCTTGTAGGATCTGCTGGCGAAACGAGGAAGAGACGGTGCGAATTGATGAGTACTTTTCTCCTTCCTCCCCCCTTCTGACACCCAGGTGGTGACATTCATTTCTGCGTGCCTGGTCTCAGCTTGGATGTCGGCCCACCACCTCAAGCTCAACTTCAATAAGACAGAGGTTTTCAGCCTCCCGGGGAAGGCCTGCCCGCTCCAAGACCTATCCATTAAGGTTGACAACTCCAGTGTCCCCCTCCCAGAGTGCAAATAACCTTGGTGTGACCAGCACTCTGTTGTTCTCTGCAAACATCCAAGCACTGACCCGCTCCTGCAGGATCATGCTGTACAACATCCATAGAGGGACAACTTATCTCACACAAGAAGCAGCGCTGGTCCTAATCCTGTCACTTGTCCCGTCTGGACTACTGAAGGCTGGGCTCTCCACTTGTGCCATCAAACCTCAGCAACTTATCCAGAACGTTGCAACCCACCTTGTGTTCAACCTTCCCAAGATCTCCATGTCACCACCCTCCTCCGCACACTCCACTGGCTTCTTGTCAAAGCTCTCATCCACTACAATCAAGTAACAGCTGGTGCGCGATGTCTAATATTAACGAAGTGTCGAGGTATTGCTCGCCTGAGGTCGAGTACCTCAAGATAAGCTGTAGACCACACTATCTACCAAGAGAGTGTACATCTATATTTTTCGTAGCTGTCCATTTACCACCACAAACTGATGCTGGCACTAAGACAGCACTCAATGAGCTGTATAAGGCCATAAGCAAACAAGAAAATGCTCATCCAGAAGCGGTGCTCCTAGTGGCCGGGGAATTTAATGCAGGCCTAATTTCTACCTGCATGTCACATTTGCAACCAGAGGAACAAAAACTCTAGGACACCTTTACTCCACACACAGAGATGCGTCAAAAGCTATCCCTTGCCTTCAATTTGGCATATCTGACCATAATTCTATCCTCCTGATTCCTGCTTACAAGAAAAACAAAAGCAGGAAGTACCAGTGACTCGCAAAATACGGAAGTGGTCAGATGACATGGATGCTACGCTACAGGACTGTTAGCACAGACTGGAATATGTTCCAGGATTAATCCAATGGCATTGAGAAGTATACCACCTGTGTTGACAAGTTGAATGTAAAGAGCTGTTTGTTTAAACTATTAGCACACAGCTCGGATACCCCATCCATACCCCACAAGACATGCCACCAGAGGTCTCTTCACAGTCCCCAAGTCCAGAACAGCCTATGGGAGGAGCACAGTACTACATAGAGCCATGGCTACATGGAACTCTATTTCACATCAGGTAACTGACGCAAGCAGTAGAATCAGATTTAAAAAACAGGTAAAAATAAACCTTATGATACAGCAGGGACTGTGAAGAGACACACACAGGTACAGACACACGCATACGTACACAAACGCTAGCACTCTACACATATGTACATTGTAATGTTGTTGTGTGATGGTATTGTACATGTTGTATTGTAGATATGTAGTGGTGTAATAATGTTATATGATGTACTATTTTAACTTTGTTTTATATGTAATGTAAGTGCTTTAATGTGTTTGGACCCCAGGAAGAGTAGCTGCTGCCTTGGCAGGAACTAATGGGGATCCATAATAAATCCCAGGAAGAGTAGCTGCTGCCTTGGCAGGAACTAATGGGGATCCATAATAAATCCCAGGAAGAGTAGCTGCTGCCTTGGCAGGAACTAATGGGGATCACCATAGCCAAGACCAAAGAGCTCTCCAAAGATGTCAGGGACAAGATTGTAGACCTACACAAGGCTGGAAGGGGCTACAAGACCATCACCAAGCAGCTTGGTGAGAAGGTGACAACAGTTGGTGTGATTATTCGCAAATGGAAGAAACACAAAAGAACTGTCAATCTCCCTCGGCCTGGGGCTCCATGCAAGATCTCACCTCGTGGGGTTGCAATGATCATGAGAACGGTGAGGAATCAGCCCAGAACTACACGGGAGGATCTTGTCAATGATCTCAAGGCAGCTGGGACCATAGTCACCAAGAAAACAATTGGTAACACACTTCGCCGTGAAGGACTGAAATCCTGCAGCGTCCACAAAGTCCCCCTGCTCAAGAAAGAACATATACATGCCCGTCTGAAGTTTGCCAATGAACATCTGAATGATTCAGAGGACAACTGGGTGAAAGTGTTGTGGTCAGATGAGACCAAAATGGAGCTCTTTGGCATCAACTCAACTCTCCGTGTTTGGAGGAGGAGGAATGCTGCCTATGACCCCAAGAACACCATCCCCACCGTCAAATATGGAGGTGGAAACATTATGCTTTGGGGGTGTTTTTCTGCTAAGGGGACAGGACAATTTCACCGCATCAAAGGGACGGGGCTATGTACCGTCAAATCTTGGGTGAGAACCTCCTTCCCTCAGCCAGGGCATTGAAAATGGGTCATGGATGGGTATTCCAGCATGACAATGACCCAAAACACATGGCCAAGGCAACAAAGGAGTGGCTCAAGAAGAAGCACATTAAGGTCCTGGAGTGGCCTAGCCAGTCTCCAGACCTTAATCCCATAAAAAATCTGTGGAGGGAGCTGAAGGTTCGAGTTGCCAAACGTCAGCCTTGAAACCCTAATGACTTGGAGAAGATCTGCAAAGAGGAGTGGGACAAAATCCCTCCTGAGATGTGTGCAAACCTGGTGGCCAACGACAAGAAACATCTGACCTCTGTGATTGCCAACAAGGGTTTTGCCACCAAGTACTAAGTCATGTTTTGCGGAGGGGTCAAATACTTATTTCCCTCATTAAAATGCAAATCATTTTATAACATTTTTGACATGCGTTTTTCAGGATTTTTTTGTTGTTATTCTGTCTCTCACTGTTCAAATAAACCTACCATTAAAATTAGACTGATCATTTCTTTGTCAGTGGGCAAATGTAGAACATCAGCAGGGGATCAAATTATTTTTTCCCCCACTGTACAGTATTTTGGAAATAGACTCATGATATAGAATGCTGTACCAATTGAACTCCTATGTGGTTATAGTTCCCCATCCCTTTAAATTGTATAGGGGACAGATTGGAGTCTCAGCAAGTCTTTACCCTTATTAAATAGTTGAGTATTTTGCCATGTCCTTTTGGTCGGTTTTGGCCTGTAGTCACTGCCAGTTTAGAAGCCGTTAAGGCCTCTAGAAGTGATGTAAAACACCACATTTTAAAAGAATATGCTGTAATGTGTGAACACCTGCTTGCACCAAATCTCTTGTAATTGAAGTAAAATACTGTGAAATACAAACCCCTTTCCCTCAATGAATTTCATTCATTCATCCAGTCAGTCATTCATCCATTCATTTCGATTATGGTACCATTGACTTTTTTTTTAACAGTGTAACATAAATATACTGTGTGTCATTACACAGCACTTGCTTTGATACTGCATCTATTTTACAGTAGGAATTCTATTTGCCACCGAGCTGCCAGTAAACTACTGTCATCTTCAAGTTAAACCCCTCTATAGTGGTTGTCATTTTCCAGATATGTTTATCAAATCGAAGTACAGCGCAGTGAGTACATGTTTGAATGAGTAGAGCAATACTTTCTTGATCCCAACTTGGTCGTGGTGTTATAGGACTAGATACTGTAGGAACCAGTAGTGGACTAGATACTGTAGGAACCAGAAGTGGAGTTATAGGACTAGATACTGTAAGAACCAGTAGTGGACTAGATACTGTAGGAACCAGTAGTGGACTAGATACTGTAGGAACCAGTAGTGGACTAGATACTGTAGGAACCAGTAGTGGTGTTATAGGACTAGATACTGCAGGAACCAGTAGTGGACTAGATACTGTAGGAACCAGTAGTGGTGTTATAGGACTAGATACTGTAGGAACCAGTAGTGGAATAGATACTGTAGGAACCAGAAGTGGAGTTATAGGACTAGATACTGTAGGAACCAGTAGTGGACTAGATACTGTAGGAACCAGTAGTGGACTAGATACTGTAGGAACCAGTAGTGGACTAGATACTGTAGGAACCAGTAGTGGACTAGATACTGTAGGAACCAGTAGTGGTGTTATAGGACTAGATACTGTAGGAACCAGTAGTATTATTTTATTATTAATAATAATAAGGGGGGTAGTTCAAAAATGAACCCCAAAAGGTTGTTCAAAAGGGTAATCGAGGATCCACTAAAAGGGGTTATTTGAAGAATTATAGGGTTCCCCCAATGTGAAGAATTATAGGGTTCCCCCAATGTGATGAATTATAGGGTTCCCCCAATGTGATGAATTATAGGGTTCCCCCAATGTGATGAATTATAGGGTTCCCCCAATGTGAAGAATTATAGGGTTCCCCCAATGTGAAGAATTATAGGGTTCCCCCAATGTGATGATTTATAGGGTTTCCCCAATGTGATGAATTATAGGGTTTCCCCAATGTGATGAATTATAGGGTTCCCCCAATGTGATGAATTATAGGGTTCCCCCAATGTGATGAATTATAGGGTTCCCCCAATGTGAAGAATTATAGGGTTCCCCCAATGTGAAGAATTATAGGGTTCCCCCAATGTGATGATTTATAGGGTTTCCCCAATGTGATGAATTATAGGGTTCCCCCAATGTGATGAATTATAGGGTTCCCCCAATGTGATGAATTATAGGGTTCCCCCAATGTGATGAATTATGGGGTTCCCCCAATGTGAAGAATTATAGGGTTCCCCCAATGTGAAGAATTATAGGGTTCCCCCAATGTGATGAATTATAGGGTTCCCCCAATGTGATGAATTATAGGGTTCCCCCAATGTGATGAATTATAGGGTTCCCCCAATGTGATGAATTATAGGGTTCCCCCAATGTGATGAATTATGGGGTTCCCCCAATGTGAAGAATTATAGGGTTCCCCCAATGTGATGAATTATAGGGTTCCCCCAATGTGATGAATTATAGGGTTCCCCCACAGTTTCAATGTGATGAACCCCTTATCTTTTTAGACCAAGGTCTCACAGCCGGTAGCTATGTTACAATGGGACGCTGGACTATCGCGTCCTAACGTCTGTGGACTTGTATTTAAGTAATGTCTATGTAAAAGGTGAATGCCCGACAAGAAAGAGATAAATATGGGGCTGTTTTGAAAGGGGATCATATAAACATTGCTCAATTGTTTTTACAGGTGAATCCTATGTGAAAGAAGTATGAGTGATAGAGATCTGCTGAAGTCATCATCCCTGTCCTGTTCCCAAAGTGTCACATTTAGCAGCTGAACAGATCATTAACATAGCTTTAAGCTCTTGTTACTTTCCGTCTTAGGCGTATCTTATCTGTCCACTGGACCAGGCCGTTTTCACACAGTAGCACTGCTGCAAACAGGTGTCATATACACATTTCACTAAGTCAATTTACATTTAGCCAAATAACTTATATATCCTGAATGATCCTGAAGTTTAAAACGAATGAACAGCAATGCATGTTAGTGTTGTGGATTTAGCAGGTTGACGTTTACTGCCATGAGTCATGCCCTGAACAGAACGGTTTGTGCTAGATGGGCCACCTGTGAAGTCAAAATCGACTATATCACATAAATTCATGAAAACAAAAATGTGCATTTTGGTCTTAATTTAAGGTTAGGGTTAGGCATTAGGGTTAACAGTGTGGTTAGGGTTAAGGTTAAGTTTAAAATCCCATTTTATTACTTTTTGTCTGTGCCAGCTAATAACCACTCAGCAGGGTTGCCTCCAGTACATGAGTCATCTCAATAAATGCCAAACTAAGTGGATATAAGCTAAATTGCATCACAAGTGGCACCCTATTCCCTATATAGTGCTCTATTTGTTTACAGCGCTATACTCTATCAGCCCTGAAAACAGACAGCGCCATACTCTCTCAGCCCTGAAAACAACAGACAGCGCCATACTCTATCAGCCCTGAAAACAACAGACATCGCCATACTCTCTCTGACCTGAAAACAACAGACAGCGCCATACTCTATCAGCCCTGAAAACAGACAGCGCCATACTCTCTCTGACCTGATAACAACAGACAGCGCCATACTCTCTCTGCCCTGAAAACAACAGACAGCGCCATACTCTCTCAGCCCTGAAAACAACAGAAAGTGCCATACTCTCTCAGCTTCTGAAAACAACAGACAGCGCCATACTCTCTCAGCCCTGAAAACAACAGACAGCGCCATACTCTCTCAGCCAGCCCTGAAAACAGACAGCGCCATACTCTCTCAGCCCTGATAACAACAGTCAGCGCCATACTCTCTCAGCTTCTGAAAACAACAGACAGCGCCATACTCTATCAGCCCTGATAACAACAGACATCGCCATACTCTCTCTGACCTGAAAACAACAGACAGCGCCATACTCTCTCAGCCCTGATAACAACAGACAGCGCCATACTCTATCAGCCCTGATAACAACAGACAGCACCATACTCTCTCAGCCCTGAAAACAACAGCCAGCGCCATACTCTCTCAGCCCTGAAAACAACAGACAGCGCCATTCTCTATCAGCCCTGAAAACAACTGACAGCGCCATACTCTCTCTGACCTGAAAACAACAGACAACGCCATACTCTCTCTGACCTGATAACAACAGACA